>NC_083641.1:13010892-13168392 GCF_963576545.1 Limanda limanda
TTTCATTGTGCACAGGATAATATTTCTGTCAGAGCAGGATTAATAATTCAGAAGAAATCAATTAACAGATGGTTTCTGCAGAGCTTTAGTGATCTCATAAACGCAACCACAGAATGAATGACTCAAACTTCCCAAAAGCACCTGCTCTCCATGTTGTTGTGTCCCTGTGATAATTCACCAGGACCACTTGTTTTCTTAGTTCTCTGTAAAGACCCTAGGAAAATTTACAGAATGATGCCATTCAGCCATTGCTGACAACCCATAGAATACAACACTTTCTGTTGAGTCATTTTGTACCCCTATCACTTATGCTTATAGTCATCATTTCTTAAAGTAACCATACGAATTATACTAATATCTCATACTCATAAAGTTCTAACATGTGAATGTTTGTCTTATTGCTCGCAGCGGAGGAGGAGATATCTTTCCCGCCCACCTACCGTTATGAACGAGGCTCACGGGACACGTATGTTTGGCAGAAGCAGAAGGCCACAGGGGTATGTGGTCGTTTCTCAAACAATATCACACATGCACTTTGTTTCCTATTTCTGGGAGTGGTCCTGATTATCCTGCTGTGTCCTCCTCTACTTTTCTGTCTGTCGTAGATGAGGACTAATGTTCCATCCTGGTGTGACAGGACCCTGTGGAAGTCGTACCCAGAAACACACATTGTCTGTAACTCCTATGGTGAGATCATTAGCAGAAGAAAAATACTCAGTACACATTTGTATCAGTTCCCTCTCCCAGAAGTCAAATGGTATAGTGGCTAATTTATCCTCAGCACTGTAACCCTCTATAAGATGCATGCTGCGTTTTATAGGATTATGGACAAGATTAAAGTACACACTCTTTTCTTTGTCAGGCTGTACAGATGATATCGTGACCAGTGATCACTCCCCTGTCTTTGCCACGTTTGAAGTGGGCGTGACCTCTCAGTTTGTCTCCAAGAAAGGTAGAAGTGGTTCAAATGAAATTCTTTGGAATATACTTTTTGTGTCATTATCTTTTCACCTCTGTCTGTTTATTTGGTGGTTGGTTTGTTTGGTTTTAGGCATTCAGATGCAAAAACTACTAGACATATACCATAGAAACTTGGTAGAGGGATGTGGGATGGGTCAGGGAAGAACCCATTCAATTTTAGTGTAGAGCCGGGATTTTTTTTTATCACTTTCCTTAACATTATTATACAAGACAGTCTTCGAGCTTTTCTCAGATTTCCCCAGGGAAATATTCATGGATCTTGATAAAAACATATGTAGGGAGCTTATATCTATGAGTGTGTTAAATTTGGTGCACGTTGATTGAATCTAGAGGGAACGTTGTGCCTTGACTCTACTGAGTACCACTCTCATTTTCTCGATACCCTTTGTATATCTTCTCCTGACAATCGCTCTCTCAGGCTGCAAACAGATAATTCGGCCATAACGTCAGATTTTCTAAGCAGGTGATGATTCCTTTCAGCTGAAATCTGGACAGTTCTTAATGTGCTGCTGTAATCTGGTGATTACACACAGACTAGAAGTAAACAATGAGTGAAGATGAGCAGAGGGAATAATAAACTGCAGCCTGCTACTCTGTTTGGTTCTGTGCTGCAGTAGCATCAGAGCTTATGTATTCCCCAATATTTATTAAAGTGAATGCCTATTTTTACTTGTTTTGAAGAGCAAATGCTGTCACACATTATGTGCTTTAATTCTTTCATTACTGTGTTTTCAGTTTGTGGGTATTGTCTTAATTCTGGAGCACTTAAATATATAAATGATTATTTGATAGATTCTTTGCCACATACTCAGATCTTTCGATTCTTCTCCTCCTCCACACCCTCTCTCTCTCCACCTGTTTCCTGTGTAGGTCTGCCGAAGTCTTCAGAGCAGGCTTACATCGAGTTCGAGAGCATCGAGGCCATAGTGAAGACGGCGAGTCGAACCAAGTTCTTCATCGAGTTCTACTCCACTTGTCTGGAAGGTGAGAGGAACATGTCTGCACCTTCTGCAGTGAACACATCTTCTTCCACAGTGTGACACAGTGTGTATCCAGCAGGAGTGACAGCACAGACGGGGTTTCTGTGACACCATGTGGATGTTTCAGAAACCCTGTGGATGTGAGTGGGTGTAATAAAACTGTGTGTGTTTCTTCTTTTCAAATCTTCCACCCTCCCTCACTCATCTCAGGCAGTCAGTATACCTTTAAACTAGAAATCCATTTTGACCTGTGCTGTTTCCCCAGCTTCCTGTCCAGCATGTACTTTTGAATTAAATGCAACAGAAACATCTCCCTCCTCTTCTCCCTTCTCTCCTACCCACCTCCTCCCCTCTGCCCCCTGCTCCTGTCCTGCTTCTCTCTCTCTCTCTTTCTCCTCTGTAGAGTTTAAGAAGAGCTACGAGAACGACAGTCAGAGCAGCGACAATGTCAACTTCCTGCGGGTGGGCTGGTCCAACAAGCAGCTGACGACGCTCAAACCTCTCCTCTCAGAGATAGAGTACCTGCAGGACCAACACCTGCTGCTGACGGTGAAGTCGCTGGATGGATACGAGTCCTACGGTAGAAATTGGTGTTTTTCGTCTGGATACGCAATTCTTTGAAATTCTATCTGGTTTCTTTTACGACAGTATGTGTGTTTCCCCCGTGCTAGGAGAGTGTGTGTTGGCTCTGAAGTCAATGATAGGCAGCACATCTCAGCAGTTCCACACCTACCTGTCCCACCGCGGCGAGGAAACGGGAAACATCAGGGGGTCCATGAGGGTCAGGGTCCCCGCTGAAAGAATGGGAACCAGGGAGAGACTTTACGGTGATTCACTTTATATCTAGATGTCTGTTAGTGCACTGTGTAGACCTGAGAGGAGAGTTAAACAGTACAGACAGTATTTTGAAACAGGAAGCACTTGAAATAACAATGGACTTTTAAAGATCAATTATTAACAGTTTGGTAAACTCATTTAATAACTCTTATTGTTCTATTTCAGAGTGGATCAGTGTGGACAAGGATGAGACAGGCGGACCTAAAGGGAAAGGCTCGCTGGTTTCCAGAGTGGGACATGAATATGTCAAGTCAGTACATGATGCTCTTTTGATTTCCACTCTGTAGATTTATAGTAAAATGCAAAAAGCCGGGTCTTGTTATTTTCAGAGGAGATTATTCTGCATTAACTTCAATTTGTAAATCTAATTTGCAACAACCATAATCAAAGGAAGGAGGTTAGAGTTAATGTAATGCCCCATAATTGAGTGGCCCTATGGGGTGGACAACTCATAAAATCACTAACCAACATTGACACAGATCAACAACAGGAAGCCTTTAAAACAGCTGAAACCTTGGGATTTATTAACATTTTACACAATGTTAAAATCCCAGGCTGAGTCCAAGCAAAACCAGCTTGTCCCCACACTGGAAGCCTCTTCTGGTCCTGACACACAAGGTCTTAAAGAACCTCAGTTTTCTGGCCTGGTGCACCTCATTGATGACTGATTTGTTGAATCAAGGTGGAGCTAGAGGAGAGACAAGAACAGCAGAACATACAGCCAACACAGTTTGTGTAAAAAAATTTCCCCCTAAATTTATTTTCAGTTCTGTCCTTTTTTTAAAAAACCTATATCATAATATCGTAACATAATAAAAGCCAAAAAATGACTTAATTAACAGCAAACGCGCTCCCAGGTTAAATTTCTCCAGTATTGCTCTGTGCTCAATTAGCTGATGAATAATACATGTATGATATTGTGAGGCAAAGTAAACTGGCAACTGGAACCATAACTTTTTACGTAATATACCAAATTCCTACTTGGTTCCTTAATTCCTGCAGGCCGTCTGTGGTTCGTAAACCGTTAGGAGAGCTGAGCAAGGTCAGTGAGGAGGGAGAGAGGACCAGCAAGGAGGAAACTGCTGCAAGGTACAGACACACTCATGTGTTTCACACTCACACACTGAGTCTTCCAAAGGACTACACATGAAAAGGAATGAAATCAACTCTCTGTTCTGCTGCTTTCTTTGTTGCAAAGACCTAAACAAGATGCATCAGAGGGCGATTCATCCGTCAGCAAGAACAGCTACAACAATCCTGCCTACTACTGCCTGGAAGGAGTTCCCAACCAGTCTGCAGCTGCTCTCTCACCCGAAATTCTCCCCTCTCCTACGTCCGCTAACCCCCTGGCAGCTAAAGCCCCTCTCCCCTCAGCTGGAGCTCGTACCAAACCCCCGTGTCCGGCCTCAGGACCCCCTCAACCACGCAGGCACCTGTCGGGACACCCGGTTCGGGCTATTAGCGAGGAGGGCTCCTCAGAGGACGATGCAGGCGCTTGTGTGGCTGGGGCGCAGGGTGGAGGCGTCGGGGGAACAGTGGGAACCACGCTGAATCGACCCCCACCTGACTTCCCCCCTCCTCCTCTCCCTAAGGGAGCCCTGGAGATGGTTGCAGAGGCGGCCTTCCCCAAACCGCGGCTCCTTTACCCGGACCTGGCTGAGGTCAGGATCCCGGCGGCAAGTCCCGGTGCACCGCTGGGTCTGGGGGAGGGTTTCAGGAGAGGAGGAGGCGGAGGAGGAGGCGGCGGAGGAGGTGGAGGTGGAGCAGGAGCGTTGGACGACCAGTCCTGCTCTGTGCTCCAGATGGCAAAGACTCTGAGTGAAAGTGAGTTTCCTGGACCTCCTCCACGGGCTCCGTCAGCTCCGCCTCTCCGAGGGCAACCGATGGGTTTGGGTCTGGAGGCGTGTCGCACCTTCCCCCCCCGACATCCCATCCCAGAGAGCATCGCAGAGGACATGCCGGAGGAGGTGGGCGGCTCGTTTAGCTCCTTCTCATTGGTCAGTCAGAGAGGAGGTTAAAACTGTGACACTTTTGGATTGTTGATGTGTTAATATTTTACTTTCTCACAAACACACCACCTGTCTACTACTTGGACATGACCTAGATATTGTGTCGACTGGTCGTACTTTTGTTTTTTAGATATTTTCTGACTTACCTGTTTATTTCCTCTTATATTTTAATCACAGTTCTAGTGTTTCCTTCTTGGGGATGAAGTAAAACAGCCCAACCCAGGCTCACATCTATCCACTGATTGTTAGCATACGTTCTGTGGCAGCTTGTTATTACCTGAGATGTTCCTACAGCAGTTTCTGCAACTTACTGTTTTGTTGATCCTGCGTTACGTCTCTTCCCTCCAGGGACTTTGGGCCAGCAGTAGTTCCTCTTTGTCTGTCGGGGATTCTTCAGTAGGAGAGTGGCTGCAAAGACTGGGACTGGAGAGGTATGAGCAGGGCCTTCTTCACAACGGCTGGGACGACCTGGAATTCCTCAGGTACACACACTCACACACTCGTAAAACCCCGAACCTTGTCTCTCCAAGTCTTTTAGATAGATAGATAGATAGATAGATAGATAGATAGATAGATAGATAGATAGATAGATAGATAGATAGATAGATAGATAGATAGATAGATAGATAGATAGATAGATAGATAGATAGATAGATAGATAGATAGATAGATAGATAGATGGATACTTTATTAATCCCGAGGGAAATTCAGATCATCCAGTAGCTTATACAGTTAACACTTAAGCACCACACTGACATACATACATAAATCACATACGGAGAATATATATACAGATACAGGATTGCAATGATGTGATAGTGTCAGTGTCCAGTAGGGAAGTGTTCTTGTGCTGCTGGAGTGGAAAGTACAATAAAATATATATATATATACATAAAACAACAAAAATATATACATATATAAATATATAGGAATATGTAGTGGTAAAGTCCGTGCATGGGCTAGTATAGCCTGTAAAGGGATGGACAGTTGGTTGGTATATAATAATGAGATGAGAAGAGTAGAGAAGGGGATGGCAGACTTCTACGTGTATGACTCCTCTTTTTCATCCGGAGATATTTGTATTCTTACAACGTTGCGTCCGTCACATGTTAGAAACCTTAATTTATTCCTGCTATATTCTCACAAAGACTTTCTGGATATTTTACTAGAGGGCAGCAAAAGTTGATGAAAATGTCCAGAGCAACTGATATTTGTGTTCCAGCCCCTCTGGAAAATGTCAGGAAAAAATCCGGACTTCAGTGCATGTCTGAAAGCAGCTTGAAGGAAACACTTTATACACGTTTCGACTTTCTTGTAGCAGTTATTCTACTCAGTGTCATATGTGTCAAACCTTCTCACTTATGTTCCCTCTATTACAACTCCAGTGACATCACAGAGGAGGACCTGGAGGAGGCGGGGGTGCAGGACCTCGCTCACAAACGGATCCTGCTGGAGAGCCTCAGAGAGCAGCAACAGCCATAAACCGCAGCCCACTGGTCTGTGACTGGTCCAAACCGGCCCAGTGCTGCACCAGGTCCCAAAAGGCCAAGAATCGCCGCTGAACTGAGCTGGAATGTGCCAATTGATGCCAGACTGTGCCTTCTGAGAGAACTTGCACTCTGTTTGTACTTTCAAAAACCAACGTCCCTTTTCACATCGTGTACTGTATGCGTCGCTGTGCTCGTGGCCTTATTTAATGATCGTTTCACTTCCTAACCCTCGGCTTTAAAGCTCAGCGAGAAGACGTAGGACGAGGTGATGAGACACGACTCACACGTGGAGCTGATGTGTCCATGTTGCCTCATCACCTCTAACCTGCCGCTTCAAGCTATGTTTAAAGCTCGTCTTTCTTTCCTTCTCCCGAGAGGAGCAAGAGTTTTCTCACAAATGGGAGATTTCTGACTTTCAAGTTTAAAAGCAAAATAAGAAGAGGGGGGGTTCATTTGAAACCTGAGCTTTGAAAAACACCCTGCCTGTGTTTTGTCCCCTCAGTTCAGACTCTTTTTAGCGACACTGTTTTTCTCCAAGTCTCAGGTTTGTCCCCGGCAACGCTCTCACATTTTGGAAACTCTCAGGAGTCATTTCGACCCACAGCCGAGGAACCCCCCTCACTTCTGTGATGGAGGCAGACAGGAAGCTGTGACCGGAGAGGAGACATTTAAAATATTCTACTCTTGTGAAGACATCTGGGCCACTGTTAGGGAAACAGTGGCATTTATTGTCTAAGTGTCTCTGCGTGTATTTAAGGTTTTTATGTTGTTTATTTTACGATAAAGGGAAAATAGAGCAAATCCACCAAACCTGCCCTGTTGGAGCACAAAGAGCCGTAAGGTTTCGACACCGCCCCCCCCCCCCCCGCTGTGTGAGTTGCTCATTCAACACTAACGTTTCAGTTTTGTTTTCCAGTTCTCACAGATTTTCATTTGTTTGGAGATACTTTAACTTAAGTGGAAAATGGCACACCGAGCACGATGTTCTTGGTCTGGTCGAAAACATTAAAGTAGTGAAAGCAATAGCATCACACTTGTAGTAGAGGTAATAAATGCTGCACCAAATTTAACAATCATTACAAAATTATTAATTTTCACGGTTTAATTGCCAGTGAGGATTTTGAATCTCAATTTACGGAAGAAAACAAATTTTGTGTGACCAGTGAAAGGAGCAGTGTGAGAAGAATTGATTAACAGATCAATGCATGGTTATGTTTTTGAAGTTTTCCTAAACTATCACTTTATCATTGACTGTGAGAAACTGTCTTATCATATAGTGTCAAAATTTTTCCTACTTTACAGATTTGATTTGGTTCATAAATTACTAAATATTGACTTAGCATTTGGATCATTTCATATTTTGTACACATGGAAAAAGATGTAACCTCATAAAACATTATAAACCGGACAAAACTGTCACAGATAGCTTGTTCACTGATCGCCCAGCAGGTGGTGCTACTAAACCTCCTCAGTAGATACTGACTGCGGAAACCTTGGAGGGGACAAAAGACCCAACCAAGAAGTTTCTACTCTTTCTATTTTTTAAATTAATATAAGTTGTTTTTACACAGTTAAAATCTTAGCCTGTTAATATTCTAACTGCCTTTATTTACCCAAAATTTAAATCCTGCCTCCTCTTCTGCCTGTCAGACAAGACGTCAAATCCAAAAGCCAGTTTATTGTCATTTTAACAGACTTTCTGCTGACACCTGTCAATTCTCCTTCATCGAGGTGGATCACAGGAAAATGTTGTCCTGCAGCTAAGCACACAACTTGCTTTTGAACCTTTAGAATGATGTAAACACATTTGCCACGAGACGACTTGGGAAAAGCAGAACTCTAAACTGTTATTGAAATTGCTGTTTCGTCAATGGGACTAGAATAGGATGAAACTGCAGCTTCATTCACACGCCCCATTGAATTATGTTGCTAACGTGCGTTGTTAGACTCAGCTACTTATGTGTCGTCTAATTGTTTAACAGCCATAATACAGAAAATGTGGATCTTCTGTTCCGACTTCTTCAATCTAATGTGTTTTTTTAAGCCTCTTTGGCCTTTCAGTGTTCTCAGTGGTGTGTGAGTGAGAGAGAGAGAGTGTTTGTATTTGTGTGCATGAGTGGAAAAAATTATGCTCTTGTTGTCTGTCACACATTGTTCATTAGTTTATATGTAGTCTCCTCTGTTGGTTGTGTTAACTTAATGCAAGTTGTTCACCCGTGTAATATTTTTTTTTCAATTAAAATCTAATATCTTTCCTTATTTTATAAATATACTCATGTCCTTTTTTCTTTTGTTGTTGTCATCTGCAGGGAAACTGTGAGGGACAAACAGTTGTGGTCCGAGAGAAGTAGAGCAGCATCAGTCAGGGAAAGAAAGAGAGAGAGAGTACTGTGAAATGAATATATATAGTGAGAGTCGTTCATGTTTCCAGGAAAATCTGCTTTTTTGAGTTTGTTAAATCTTGACTTTGCACGATACACAACATTCTCATCATTTTGTGTCACACACAAGAAACAAGATCATGGCACACGGGAGGCTGTGATTCCATAATGTAGCTTTATTAGAATATTCAGAGTAGTGCTATAACCTCACCAGAGCATCTGTCGATTCCTAGTGTTCATAGACGTGTTGGTCTGCGAGACAGATGCTCCGCAGTGAAATAACTCTGCAAAGCAATGTGAGAGAAATCAAAGAAAAAGCTACCTAATATTTATATTACTAATTACAGGATTTACACTTACAGAAATGTATGGAGCAGTTCAAAGAAACATCTTCTCACAGATATAATAAAAAATATTAATAAATACATTTGCTTCCCTTATTTTAGTTTGGAATAGATTTCTCGAGTAAACCGTACCCAGAAAAGAATCAGCTCTGAAATCCAGATGTTTCACGAGCAACTTTACAAGGTGAAAGAAAGTAGAAACAGCCGCTGCCTCTTTTTGCCTTTGAGCAAAATGGAGACGAGGGTGGAGGGGAACAAACTCGGAGTGTTAATGGACACAGTAGAAAACTTCTGTTGATCGTTACATATTGGTCGGTTGCAGGAGAGTTAATGACACTGGGCTGATAACGTTGATTTAGTGAGTCCAGTAAGAGTTCATCACCACAGACACTGAAGCACTGCAGCCTGCAGAGCACACTCGTTCACTCCCATCGATCCAGCAGGTGAATAAAAAAAAACCTTCAGTCAGATGAGAAGTGAGAAACCAGTTGTACGATGATACCAACGATATAGTTCAGTTATAATTAGACAGATTTTTTTAAGGCTACACTCTGCTCGGAACCTTCCTCCACCCGAGCAACAAGGATCTAACCGTGAGCTGAAAACGCCTCGAGTTCTGTCTCCTTCCTGTGCTGAAGTCAAACAAAGTTCCCAGTGCTCGACACAAAAAGGCCTGATGGGATCATAAAGCCAGGGGGAGGAGGAGGGGGTCACATTGAGAATGAGAGTGTAGGGAAAGAGGAGGGGGGTGTCGGGATTTGATACAGTAAAGAAAGAGGAGGGGATGAATTGCACTGGGGAGGTTTCTGGTCTGGACCCGGCTCCTCTAATTGGATTTATTTGGCGGCCTCTGTTTTTGCTGGACAAACAGATTGAAATGGGGGACCCTGTTCTTACTGGTGGGCGTCTGTGTGTCGGGGAAGTTGTGCTTGTGTGGGTGAAAATGTTGCTTTGTCTCTGAGGGCGATGTTTAGATTTCTGCTCTAAGTCCGTACCTGACCTCCATGCTCATCAGAGCGGCTGTGGTCCAAGTGCATTGCAACACAGTGAGTGTGGGAATGTGAGTGAGAGGAGAGCACAGTGTGTGTTTGTGAATAACCAGATGTGTGTATGAGTGAAACAAGTGACGCATGGTTTTTGGGCCGGACACACAAATATCCTTTTGACACTCTGAAGGTTTTAGTCGGGGAACAGTTAAAGTACATGAGGGGCTTTACATCATTAAATAGAGCTGACAACTCTGTGTCTTTTAGTCTGAGGACGGGTGATTTCTGGTCCATGTCCAGGTGGAGATCTGCAGGTTTAATGTGCACAGTTGCATATTCTGGGGAGAGAGAGACGGTGGCAGACTTGTGATTTTTTGTTATCTGAGTTTTGAATCACTTTTCAGAGGAGAATGGAGGCCTTGCTGAGCTACAGCCGAGTCCACCAGGGATTTTCTTGGTTATAATGTGTGAGTCCTGCCTCTCATCGGGAGCCAGGAGCTCGTCGCTGTTCCAGCAGGTCACACAATGTCTGTTTCTCTTTCCTCTCCCTCTGTGCTTCAGAACAGGTTCGTCTTGATGGTGGGGTTGGGTTTTCTGTGGAAGGACGACAGGACTCCGGCAAAGGGCCCGGTCATACTGTCCGCCGGCTGCCAGGCCTTCAGAACCTCCTGAGTCTGGACCGCCGGCTGGGCCACGGCCGGGTTGGACGGGCCCAGGCTGGACCAGCTGGGCGGCTTCAGGCCCTGGAGGACCGGGGAGCTGGAGGCGATGACGTAGCCGTTGTTGATGGGAGCCGGGCTGGGACTCAGGCTGGCCGGGCTGCCCAGGTTCCCGTTGGCCGAGCCCGTCAGGGAGGCCGTGCTGTCGGGCGTGGGGCTGCAGGTGGATTCTTTGGACTCGTCATCATCTGAAGAGGATCTGGTCTCTCCGCCCTTCTTCCCTCCGGAGCTGCTGCTGCCGGTGCTGCCCGCGGTGCCACCGGAGTTGTTGGCTTTGGAGTTGGCTGCACGCTCCTGTTTACGAAACTTGGCACGCCTGTTCTGGAACCAAACCTGGAGAACACAGACAGAGGGACAATCAGCTTTCCAGTGAAGATGGAAAAACAGAAACATGGAGACAAATGGTCCAGTCTTATATTCAGATTTGCAGTGATTCGGGTGAAATAAGAGCCTGTTGGTCTCACCTGTACCCGGGCCTCGGTCAGGTCTATCTTCAGGGCCAGCTCCTCTCGGGTGTAGATGTCCGGGTAGTGCGTCTCCGCAAAGACCCGCTCCAGCTCCTTCAGCTGGGAGCTGGTGAACGTGGTCCGGATGCGCCGCTGCTTCCGCTTCTCGTTCAGGCCAGACGGGTCCGAGAAGAACTTGTACGGAACTGAGAGAGAAAATTGAAATCGATTAAGTCGTTGGAAAGCAGCAACATTTATTCAGTGAAACACTGACTGAGGCCGTGGATCACAATGACGCGCAGAGGCCGTGCGTAAAAGGCGCAGGAGCCGCCACACGGTCCGATTCTCAAACAATGATCAGCTGTTTTCTTCAATCAGAAAGCGGCTGATCTTGCTCAGTTATTTCCAGTTTATATGAAGTGGATTTATTTATTGATAAAATGATTACATCGTGTTCGGATCCTATTAGAAATGACGATCGATAAAAAAGAATGTGTCCAAACCGAACTGGAGGCCTGCAGGCCGAGTTTATAACGGGATGATTTAACGGTAGCACCGGACCTCTGTATTCAGGAAATGTATCCGATTAATACTTTATATTTATTAATTCATGACTTAAAGAAATTATTTTTGTTTTTTGTGCTGGCAGGATTTATGGCCTTTAAGGTGAAAAATAATTTAGCACATTTACCGAAATTAATTAGTCTTCAAATATAAATAGAACCTTAGAAAATGTGTTAATGTAGGCTCTACATGTTTTGTAATAAAGGATTTCAAGTGTACTTGATCAACAGAATTTAAGTGGTTGTAATTAAAATGTATTTTAATGTATTAAAATGTATTTAGAGGAGCAGTAGAGTCATAAGACACACACCATTATTTCAGTTCAAAATCCAAAGACTCGATTAGCAATAAACTGTATTTCACTGCCTAAATTTAATTATAATATATAACTATAATTTTCTTTAGAGATTTTATTTTAAATGTTAAATAAACATTTAGAATAATTGCTCCAGCCTGATAGGAGGGCCTGTGGCCAACAGGTGTGTGTGTGTGTTCGTCAAGATTGATTTCTGTGAGCTCTCCATTATACACATTTTTGTAGCAATATATTATTTTTCTAATTAGTAACATTAGTTATACTATTAGAGATCTAATTAGAGAGCTTGCTAATTTATTTGCAGATTAATGCACATATTCATAGACAACAGTTCAAGGTTCACCTTTAAACATCTCATCATTTAAAAATTGTAATAACATTTAAAGAAATTAAGCATCTTATAAATGTTTTTCTGCATTGATTTGATTCTTAATCTCTTAATATTAATTCAAATAAAATCCGTGTAAGAACCATTCAGGCTTTATACTGTACAGGTCGATCATTAACGAAACAATTCAATATTTAACTTTAATATGAATTGAAATGGTGTTTTCCGCAGCTGAAGACAGAGGAAATGTCGGAGCTTCTTGTTTCCTTTAGCTTTTTAACAGAATGATTCACCTAATGAACAAGATGTCCCTCGTCCATATAATGTCCCGTTTATTAATATAGACCTTTATGTGGCAGAGCATTACAGATGGTGTGTTCTCTACCTGAGGAGTAGGGGGTGGGCTGGTGCTCCCGCAGGGCTCCCAGGGTGCAGCTGGCCGTGCTGAGGGGGGTGCAGCCCGGGTTGGAGAAGGGTCCGCTCCGGATCGGGTTGTACTGAAACGAGCTCGCCTGGCTGCAGGAGCTGAAGTCCGCGTAGGCCGACGCTTCCATGGCCGCCATGCAGGAGTCATAGGAGTTCAGGTAGGAGTAATCCATTTTATACATGGAGGAGGTGGAGGTCCGAGCGGCTGCAGGGGGACGTTTCTACCCCGGGAGACGGAGCTCAGAGTCGGCGTGAGTCTCCGGCGGGTCCCCGGTGTGGAGCTGGCTCTCTGCGGGTCTCCGGTCCGCTGCGTCACAAGGAGGCTCTCTGCTGGAGGTTCACTGTAAATAATCCAGATGTGTTATTTTCTTTTCCTCGCTCACTTTCTCCTGGTTCTCTCCTCTTCTTCTTCTTCTTCTCCTTCTTCTTCTCCTCCTCTTCTCTCCAGTTATTCTCTCTGCGCTCGCGCTCCGTGTGACAGCGCTCTGCGGCTCGCTCACTGTTTATAATAAACTTGGCTGAGCGCGAGACAATAGCGAGGCGGTGGTCTGTCGTTTCCATGACAATGACACCCCCGCCCCCCCCCCAGCCCCACCCCTCTCATCTCTCCTCCCCCCCACTCACCCACTGCACCGCCCAGGCGCTCGCAGGTGTCAGCAGTGAAATGATCTGAAAACTATTTAAACATCTTCTATCTGTGTCTGTGTAATTCTGATCTGAGGTCGCTCTGCGCAGATGTGACTAGAAACAACAGTCGCTGTTTAAATGATCAGATTCTATTTACATAAATCCATCCAAGTGCGTTTATTATTAATCAATCAATCACATTTTCTGGCTCTAGTCCATATTCACGAATCACAATTTGCCTGAACCAGGTTTGACTTGCTCTGCCCTGAACCCTCGACTCGAGGAAAGAATAACAAAATAAAAGACATGGGTGGGCATGAATGAGTGGAATCAGCCCATAAACTCTTCAGGTGTAGAAGATGATTTCTGTTTATGTAGAATCTGTGTCTCCCTGTAATAAACCATAATAATTCTCTTTGTTCCACTGTTTTAAAGAAATGCAGAACGACGATTCAAGCCCAGGAGCTGAGAAACAAACAGGACCTGAATCCACCGAGCCACGTCCTCCTTCATCCCCCCATTTATTCAGAAAGGACCTGGTCGCCATGATACTTTTAGGTTTTTAAATTAGAATATTGTTTTTGAGCTAGAGGAATGCATATCTGAAAGCAGTCCTATAATCCGCTCAGATTAAATGAGCAAACATCTATATGGAGTTATTGTGCTGGCTTTGTCCGGAGTTGGATGCATGCGTAACAAAACTCACACTCAGGATATCTTTCCCAATTCTGTGCTTCTGTGGAAATCTAAAGTGTCGTCGGTTTGCACTGAGCTTCTTCCACTTCACCTTAAGAGAACCGGGCCTACATGTACTAACCCAAACTGTATAATTCATCTATTAACTGGTGCGTAAAATCCGCTTTACGCGCAGGTGTGTGTCGGGTCCCAAACACTCGCTGCGTCAGAGACAAGTGCAGCTTGAGCCGCAGAAGTCTTTATGTGTCGAGAAAAGTCCAGATGTGACGGTGATTGTCGAGATTAAAAGCTTTGATTTGATTCCGATCACTTTTACGGAAGATGTCACCAGAGCGCGCGTCAGGTTGATGTATAGGACGAGAGAGGGAGCCGGCTGCGGAGAGACGACGCGACAGGATAACCGTAAACGCATTGACGCTCCATAAATTGGTTTAAGTTTATTGTTCGGTGTCATACAATGTGATAAGTCATATCCCACACGGCACACACGCACACACGCACACGCACACACACACAGAGGAGTGTCACACCGACAGGCGGGCGCGCGCTCCATCCAAACCGCGGTGCCATTTAGAAACGTGCCGCGCGTCTCAGCCTCTGTTCGTTGGAATTAACAGGCTTTTTATTAGCGGATAGATTTCAGCAAATAATATCATCCACAAAGAAACAAACAAAATTACGTTGTGACGTGAAAGCACGCGAGGAATTAATCGATTTAGGCTCGTGTGCGCGCTTATAAAACGCATCATAACGGAGACCAACGTGTGCGCGCTCTTATCTCTCTGCTTTGACCAGAGGCTGCATGATGATGGTGCGTAATGACATTATCACACACACACACACACACACACCACACACACACACACACACACACACACACACACACACACACACACACACACAGAGTGCAGTATAAATGAGTCATATTGATAGGGCTTGTTTGAAGTGTTTATTGTGTGGTCAGAGGTTTGGGGCGGTGCTCCTGTTTTTCAGTCTGGTGCAGATGCTGGGAAACACAACATGTGTTAGAGCACAACATGTCTACACGGGGCGTCGTTGTGACTCTGGCTCCAGCCCTGTTTCACATTTAGGCCTGTATCGCTAATAGTGACTCATTATTTATGTAAAACACATATATCCAGAGTTAATAGTAAGTAGGAATCATCTTTATTCTGCATAGAGGGGGGGGGGGGGGGGGGGGGGGTTGGTTGCACCTGCCTCTGAAGAGACAAGTCTATAACAGTGGTTATTTCACATTTGAGACCATTTTACCTTTATAGATTATTCATCATGACATAAAACACTGTGGTGCCACATCAGGTTGATCTCCCTGTCTGTATTGGGTCATGTAGATGGTGAATGGAGAATAAACACTGTGCAGTTGTAGCAGTGAAACATTTGTTAGATGAGAACACCACCTTTTTCTCAACGGACTCGATATTTATACAAACCATTAAGTTCTGT
Organism: Limanda limanda; assembly: GCF_963576545.1. Lineage (NCBI taxonomy): Eukaryota > Metazoa > Chordata > Actinopteri > Pleuronectiformes > Pleuronectidae > Limanda > Limanda limanda. The sequence goes on from NC_083641.1 coordinate 13,026,487, forward strand.
GTGATCATGACCGCAGCCTGTTCTCTAAAACTAAACACACACATTAGGTTTAAACCCTGCAGCGGGTCGTGGGCTCCCAGGCTGCTGTGCGTCCTGCTCCCGGCTGGGGGGATCAGAGGTGAGTTTACCAAGACACTTAAACAGTTTCACAGTTCAACTCTGTTCCGTCCAGGGAGAGAAAAAAGAGCATCGGCCAGGAGCGACCCTAGCTCTCCCGCTTTTCACGCATTTAAACCTTAATCCCTTCAAAGAGCAGAGAGCATTCCCTTCCAGGCTAATCCCGCCTTTAGTGCTCCTCCGCGCCGCGCGGCAGGGGGAGACTCTCGCTCCTCCGCCGCGGAGGCTTTCACTTTGGACTTTTACATTCATGGGCCGATGGGACGGAAACAGTAACGGGGAGCTTTGGCATTCATGACGTCTGAGTCAACAGAAGAGGGGACACAATGGTCCCCTGGAGGCTCCTGAGGGCCCCTGAGAGAGAGGGACCCCGACTAGAGGGATTATAGGCCCATGTGTGGAGCACTGGGGGGGATCTCAGTTTCTAGAGTTATGATTGAGAAAGCATTAAAGGACCATTACACATTTTATTCTGGTTCTTTTATTGAGAAGCAGTCATGCACTATTAAATGATGAGGCTTTAAAGTCAACAGGGGACAAAACACTGTGTAAACGGAGGGATTAGCACCATTGGAATTGCCCACCAGTCTCCATGTGAAGAATATTAATCCATTGGTTTATAGTATTTAAGGTGATATAATAAAACTCATTTGAATTGAATTTATTTTAGTGTTTAGTTTTCATTGATGAGTAAATGTAGGCTTCTTCTATCATGCTTCATTAATACCTATTAAACGAATGAATCTATTTTCTATTAGAATGAGATTTATTGGGGATGTCAGGGGGCAGCCATTAAACTAAATGCTTTTCCTTAATATCTTTTTATTTTTCAAGGAGAAAACCAGCAGCCCTGCGCCTCACATTTAAACTCATTCATATTTATTTGTTCTCTTATTTCCGATATGATCTGGAGAGGAATCTTAATTTTAATCCTCTCTCTTGCTCCACCTTGATTGAGCACACACAGATTGGACTCGTGGAATTAGTGCGCGTCGTGGCGCAGACCGGGCTCCGTGACGGATGGGTGGCGTTGATGGAGAGGTGTGTGTGGACAGAGACAGGAGGAACAAGGGATGAGAGAAGGATGAGGCAGCGGAGACACATGCGGTTGGAAGAAAAGCCACGCGGGAGGCCCAGCAGGCCGGGGTCTGTGGTGGTCCGAGGCCGTCAGTCAGTCAGAGAGAGAGAGAGAGAGAGAGAGAGAGGGAGAGAGAGAGAGAGGGAGAGGGAGAGAGAGAGAGGGAGGCTGCCTGCTCCATCCATCATGGGAGCGCCAGGAAGAACATGGCCCGTGTGCCCGGAGACGCGTTCCTGCCTCTGGAGTCCGGCAGCTATTGATCCTCAGGTCCGGACAGTGACGTGTCCTTTGTGAAACACGAAGTCTAACGCCCTGATACATGCGGAGATGATTATTAAGAGTTAATTGAAGTCAGAGCCACATGAAGCCAAACTGATTTTACATGGCATGGTGAGGGGGGGTAAAAGGGGGGAAGAGGCCTAATGAGGATTTAATATTTATACCAATTCAAACTTCCACTGCATTAAGGAGCAGTGTTTGAGAGTAGCTGCGATAATATCAACACAATACCCACGTTTCTTTGTTTTAAGGTGCGCGCGTAATTATGTAAAATAAACACAAGTCATCAATTAATCTAATTTTATGTAGATTATCCTGCAAATTATTCATGATTATGTGATCCTTATATCTTAATTATTATCAGTTGGCCATTAATTCATAGATTAAATAAATATGTTAAATGTCGATTTATTTTCTGGCCACATGCGCGCTCCTCCTGTGCGTTTTCCCTCTGAATTTAATTGGACATTTTGTTGTTGAACATATTGAATTATTGTGACTGTAGCCTTTCAATGCAGATGGAACATGGAGGGAAGTGAGGGAAGAGTAGAAATCTGTCACAAGCGAGTCCATTAACGCTGATCCAGTTGGCACATTTGCGTATTTTGTTTGTGCGTAAAATACGCGCTGGCTGATTGAATTACTTCGACACACACAGAGGATCTTATTAGGCCTCGCTGCATTGTAGTGTGTCTGTACCCGCCACGTGTCTGCAGTGGAGAACGGTTGTTAAACAAACTATTTTAAATGTTGATCAACAGTTTAATGACAGTTCTTTGGTGTCTTGATTTTAAAAGGATTTTCAGTGGGAACATGTTTTTCCTTCACAACCTCCAGCCTGATCCGGGCTGAGTGCAGGCCGGACTCTCCACCTGTCCTGCACCGTCACTGAAATGCGTCGTGTCATCGTCCCTCCACCTTCTGCTCCCCCCCCCCCCCCCCCCCGGAGGTGGGTTTGATCGCGCATAAAATCAAAATCAAAAAATCATGGATCCTGCCGTTAACACCGCGGGCCCGCGCGTCTCTGCAGCGGAGATGCGCATTCGATTTGCCCGATGATGGATGAGAGACGGTGGAGGAGGGAGGGAGGAGCAGGGAGGAGAGTAAAGGTGGCGCTGGGGCTCCCGGCCAGGGTGGGGGGGGGGGGTAGGGGGTCCCGTCGGTGCGCCTGTCCCCGCATTTCAATCCCCAATTACTGGAATGTGCCGTGACGCTCCGGCCCGAGCCGAGGCTGCGTGTGTAACCGGGTTAGAGACGGAGCAGCAGCAGCAGCTCGGTGTGGTGCAGGTGGAAGCCTGGTGGTGACGCACCTGTTTCAAATCACCCTGCAGGCTCCTGGCTGAGCCTGGTGCTACTCTGCAGGAGGGACACATAAAGAACTATAGAGACTGTGCATTTTACATATGGGCCTAAATAATTTGTCCATGGCTATAATTTGGGATGAAGGTTTTTATAATATTATTGAAGTGGTATTCAGACCTGTTCAAACAAAGAAACACAATCACAACAGAGACCATGAGAACATGGATGGGAAATATGTGATTTATTGCGCATTTATTTGTGCTTCATATCCTCCTCATATTGTCATTGATCTTCAATTTTCAGATCTGAAGCATAATGTTTGCCCCAGATAGCAAACGGACCTTGGCCACTTCGGGACATGAGGTGGCCCTTCTGGTCTTCTTGTGTCCCGGACCAAATGGATGTTAGTTTCAAATGGACCACTGGTAAAATGGCAAATGTGTCCAAAAATCCCCTCTAAAGAACATGGGCCTGTTTTGGCAAACATGCGGTGCTCTGGGCAAAGTCAATGTAGTAAATGGTGAATATGCCAAACAGCACAAAACTAATCCGGCCACCTTTGGCACCTTTGGGTGACAGGCGGTGTAGCTGAGGTTTACTTGTGTCCCAGATCTGGCCACTAGGAGTGGACCGCCCAAGTGCCATCAGTCCATAAAGGGACGTGGGCCAAATCTGAAGCCAAAACATTTTGACTACATGTGCTCATCATCATCATCACAGAGAAAGATCAAAATATCCATAAATTATCTTTTAAAATATCGGATCAAACATTTCTCTCAACCTAAATAATGTGCCGCAGACACAGAATCGTTGTCAGCACTCGCATTCATCAGCCTGAAGTTTAGTCAAAAATGCGGCCATTCATTTGAACCAATCAAATTACACTCCAACTAATTCGAGTCCGCTGTACACCGGGCTCAGCAGCTGCGGGTTCTTCTCTCCGCTGCGCCACAAGACCGGGATTATCCTAATGGACGACGGCATGTTACTTAAAAAAGAAGCTTTTTAGGATAAAAAAAAAACGGTCCCGAGAGACCACGGCACACACACACACACGCACACAAATATCACGCACACGCACGCACACCACAGCTGGAGCGGTGGAGGGGACGGCCGCGCGCATGGAGAGCTTCTCCAAACACGCTAATTCGATCTGCAGCTCCGGCCCGGCGCTCTGAGAGCAGCCCTGCAGCGGCGGGGCGCGGAGCTGTGGAAAGTTAATTGAATTAAATTCCTCTAAACTAATTAGGCTGCAATCTGCCACGCGAGCTGTCCCTGAGCAAGGTTCGAATTAGGCGGAATGGATTTGTTCCTTTTCTTTAAGAGAAAGGAGGACAGACTGGTGTGTGTGTGTTTTTTTTTTTTTCTTTTCTTGGTGGGGTCCTTTATTCGTCTTTTATGCTAATTCTCCCAGGGGAGGGTGGGATTTGTCACGTGATCACCTTGCGGTAACCTGACGGCATCCGGTGTGTGTAACCCCCCCCATATCCCCTCCCAACCCGCAGCTCCAGACATTAACGCATTAAAGGTCAGTGAATCTGAACAGAACAAACACACAAAATGGTTATGAACCATTTTCAGACATGAACTCCGGAGAATGTCCGCATGTTCAGGTACGGACTCTCTCCAGAGTTTCCCTCAGGAAAAGGGTCAGACATCTTTGTCACCATCTCCTGTGTGTAAATGTCACTAAATTTTCATCTCGCGTTATTTGTATTCTTTTTGTTGAAGTTTATCGTCTGTTTGCGTGTTAGAAATATGCCAACACACCACTAGCCTCCAGTGGACCTCCTGCTGTGTTCTCACATGGCTCAATCGGACATTCTCCTGAGTTTGTAGAAGGAGGCTGGGAGTAGAAAGTCCCAAGGTTTTCACTCAAGACGTTTTCAGACATGAACTCCGCAGAATGTCCCCAAAATGAACAACGCTTTTGGAGTTTCTCCGCTCAGATCCGCTAACAAAACAGAAATCTTCGGAGTGTTCAGGTGAGGGTTGGTGCAGCAGGCAGGATATAACGCATTAGCTCTGCTGATGAGATCAGATTGTTTACAGCTCATCAACACCAGAGTCGGCTCTTATCACCTAAAGCTTGATCCTCGTACAGGGGCCTTCTACGTGTACGGCCCTGGTTCCTCATCCTGTGACGTTTGTTTTCTTATTGGTTTTGCGTCTGCCACATGTTGGAAATGTCATCAACACCCCCACATGCTGGCATTGACTCATCCAGAGGATCTTCTGCTGTTTCTCTCCCATCAGCTCATTAGGACATCGGAGGCAGAGCCTCTCACTGGGACATTTACATTTACGTTTTCACATACAGCCCCCCCCACCAGAGAAGGTTATGAGATTATCCGGAGTTCATTGCTCGTCTGAAAGCAGCTATTTGTGCAGCCTGTGATATCTGTGCTGCTCCCACTGCAGCTGCAGGACTGAGGAGCATCTCCATCCTGCAGCTGAGTGCACTGAGGTAATGGAGGTGAAATCGATCGCTCTCCTGCGGGGGGGAGGACAAAGAGAGAGGGAGAGGGGAGTGAGGGAGAGGAGGGGGTGTTAGTGTAAGAGTATTGTGCGGAGGGACACGGATGAAAATCCCCCGTTAAGAGCTGGGGGACAGATATGATAATGGGAGAACCTCTGGTAGTCATTCATCATTCAGCACCTCCACCTGGCTGCGAGCTGCAACTCTCTGCTGCTGCTGCTGCACTCAGCTGCACAGCCAAGGTGTTGAAATCAAACACACCCGAACTTCAGCAACACACACACACACAGCAGAGGTGTTCAGGAGGCCTCAGTGCTGTCAGCGGGTACAACGAGACCCCCAGTGCTGCTGCAGGTCAAATGGTTTGGATTTTCCAGGCATTTCACAGCTTTATTATCGAGCCGTTCACACTCAACCTGCAGATGTGATGATTCGGAGTCTGCACTTCAAACCTGAAGGCTTCCGAAGGGCCTTAAAGTTCTCGTAATTTGGTGCATTACACTTTGTTTGGAGAATTCGTACCACTGAAGTGCAGCAGGTGTGTTATTACCTCACCCTGGTCAAACATGTTCCGATGTTCCGAAGAAAATACGTTTTAATCTTATTAAAATAAGTGACACAGCATCAGCAGAAGACAGGAGCATTGTTTGGTTAACCTGCTGTGTCTGATACATTCACTGTCATGCTCTAGAAGTGTTGGATCAGGCTCCTGCACGGACACATCTCCTACATATCATAGCTTTAACTCTGCCGAGGATCATAACTTTGTTTGTTTGTGAACAAGGTTACACTAAAACAACCAAAAGGATTTTCATGAAACTTGTTGGAAGGAAGTGGTATGGGTCAGGGAAAAGATCATTACATTTCGGTGCAGATCAAGTTTTTTTTCACCCAGTTGCTGGATGAAAAAACTTTTAACATTTTACTGAAAAAAATCAGGCATGTAAAGATCTAATGCAAAGTCTCCACCTACTTTCAAGGGAACAAATTCATTGGCTTTAACAAATAAAGCATCATACTCTTCACTTTAATAAAGATGTTCTTGCACGAATGAATATTGCACATATTCACTCTCTTCTTCCTCCATGTGTCCCGTCCTCCAGTTTAACCCTCTCATTCATCATCAGCAGAAGGTGGGAGAGAGAGAGACAGATGGACGGACAGAGACAGACCGAAGAGGGAGAAGGAAGGGCTGAGAGAGAGAGAGAGGTAGAAGAGAGGGGGGATGAAGGGAGGGAGGGGGGCGAGTGAGCAAACTGCAGCGAGATAGAGGGAGGAGAGGGAGGTTAGGACGATGGAGGGCCAGGTTTCTGTTTCTCCATAATCTAATCAGAGAAATGGCAGCAGTCAGAAATAGCCTGACGGACAGACTAAGAGCCTCTTCTCCTTCTCCTCTTTTTCTTGTCTTCCTCCTCGGGGGATGGTAAATGGATACACACACGTGCGTCACACACGCACACGCGCGCACACACACATCCTCGTGCCAGCTCGACTTCCTAAAACCATAAATTGCAGATGTGTTTGAGGGTTATAAGCGATGGGAAAAGCCTGGAGGTATAAAAGCAAAACCTGATCTAGATGCTGCCACTGCTAGAGTCCAGTGTTCAGAAACCGTCTGCTGCTTCCTGCTCTGTGGGCGTCGAGAGTTTAACCCCCAACTCAGCCTCACAACATCCAGACACTTCAGGTGTGTGACTCTTTATTTACACAGCAAACTACAGCTCATTGAACCACAGAGGAAGCATGAATAGAGAGAATCTGTGTAGATATAGGACCACAAAATGAAGTTAGCTACATAAAGAAACAATCACTTATTATTCATCATTAAAATTATCAATAAAACAAACTAGTGTACACATCATAAAGGAGACAGAGTTCATCCATTTCAATGAGGGTGTTCAGGCTTTGAGACCATTAACGGGAGGAGGATCCAGGCTGTAACTAACTTTTATTGGGTATAACAACTGATTATTCAGTAAACTTAAAAAAAATACCCCAAATCACTTTTCTAATGCCGTCGGTGCTCAGTGTGACATACACAAAAAAGTACTCACAATAATCCTCAAGTAAAAAGAAGCTGGGTTTTATTTTGAAATATTTGATTTTCCTGTTGATGAACTAATTGATTCATTGACTGATTGTTTCAGCCCTACAGAAGAATACTAGTGTTATATTACAATAATGCTGGTTTGGGGAATGATTTATAAACATGAGGAACCTCCCTCTTCACAGGAGGCAGCAGTCTGTGTGTGTGTGTGTGTGTTTGTGTTGTTTGGGGGGTCCGAGCAGAGAGCCACACTCAATGTGTCCTTCTCCTGGATGCTAATTCCTCCCCATAGGGAAGACATTCCTGCATGGTGTGTGTCTGTGTGTGTGTGATGCTTTCCACATTTCTGTGGCGTTTACCGCGCTGCTGCATTTGCTCCCGCGTTTGACACGGCCCACCCCCCACACCCCACACATACACACACACAGAGAGAGAGAGAGAGAGAGCTGGATTCCAATCAAATTCCTCTGTCATGTCGTTTCACAAGGTGGACATGCGTCATTGTTGCTGAATTCCCACCCAGGCACTGCACAGAGAGAGAGAGAGAGACACACACACACACACACTTCCATCCATCCATCAGAAGTGTCAGAGGCAGCACAAATGCAACAAAAAAAACAAAACACAACAGAGGAATTCCCCTTTTTGTTGTGACGACTTTATTTGCACAGTGGAAACAACGAGGGATGTCGCGCGATTACATTTGGCGCCTCGTCGACATGCCGCTCAAACATTTATGATACAACACTTTGATTATTGTTTCTTTACGACTCTAAATTTCTCTTATTGTCACAAAGAGACACACTGTACGGCACAAGAGCGCCGCCGTGACAGACGATGCTTCTTGACTTTAACATGCATCAACAGAAACTATTCACCAGGAGGTTTTATTATCTATAACTCAAAGTGACTGGTACACGTTTTTTTCCTCCACTAACACATTATTTACTTAAATGAATAAGCAGGTTTTTTCTTTTTAAAACATACATTTATAAATGTAACTCTGCTGGTGAGTGTTTCTCCACATGCGCGATGTGCATTCAAGTGACAAACAGAGGCAACGTCAAACTATCTTTGGTCATTGATGCTTCATTTTCCTTCCCAGGAGAAATTGTCTGTTTCTTATTTATTTTAAAATGTTGGCATCATGGAATAAATAACTTCTTTCTTTCTTTTACAGTTTCTAATCTGCTCTTTTTCCATTCTTCATCTCAGCAAACGCATGCAAAAGCTCTAACAGATCCCTGAACCTCCATTAGTTGATCCTCCATAAATAACTGTTCATTGCCTTAACTTAAATCTACAATATATAATTAATTTCTTTCATAAATATTTAGTGTTAGTGTTCTACTCAACAAAGTGGGCGTTAACGTTTCACGAGCTAACAGTGGATCCACTATGAACACAATGCAACAAAGCTCCTATTGGTTAATACGATGGCTATGATCCACTGGTGATATGTGTGATGTGTGATGAAGACGAGGCTGCACAGACACACTGAAGCTTCTACGCTACAACAATGACCTGCGACACATTTACATCTCACAGTCAGTGCTGAACGCCCGGGTCACACTGGGTGCACGGGCAGCGGGTGATGGCCGCCATGCTGATCTGCTGCAGGGGGCGTGTCTACTGTGGAGCTGCTACATGAGGTTTTCTATTATATCCTCAAATCAAAAGGTGGCCGACGTACTGCGACAATCTACAACTTGTTAAAACAAATGAACGGATGGAGTGCTTTTACTTTGAACCAGGAAGTGCAGCACATTGTTATGTTTGTGTCCAATTCGACTGAAAGACATTGAAACTCTGGCGAAAGATCATTTTTACTGTCTATCTTGTTGTGAGCTGCGTGTGGCACGTGGAGAAAATAGGCGAAACTCTAACCTGATATCGTGGGCGAAAACTGAAAAGCAAAACGTGCTGCTCACGAGTCCTGTTGCTCGACCATAAGTTCTATATTAAATGCTTGGTTCTGAATCTCAACTGCAGCTGCTATGAAGGCCTGTGGTGACACTAACTTTAGCAGAGGATTCGGCAGATCCTGTTCTGCAGCTTGTGGACAAACTGGCATGAAGTTACTGCATGTGTGACTGAAACAGAGGCATCGGTGCTGTATTTATCAGAGGTACTTTTATTGGTTACATCCATTATGAATCTTCCGTCCTGACACTGCATCACCGTGACGATGACGATGATATGTGTGGTGAGTGTACATGTGTTTATATACATATCTGTGTAGCTCCTGTGTGTTGTGAGCTCTTGGTCAGTGTTCGGGGCTGAGCGGGGGACGGATGTCCAGCGTTCTGGACGAGCTGTCCTCTCCCACCACCTCCAGCCGCAGGCTCTGCGGGCTCTGCTCCTCCTCGCCGTCTGATTGGACGGACAGACGCAGCGTGCAGCCCTTTGGCAGCAGCTCCTGCTCGTACGCCGCGGCTAACTGGTTGACCACTCGCCGCTCAACCTGAGGGATCAGGGAAGAGGTTAGAGCTCAGGGAAGAGTTGGGTTTTCACAAGTGTTCAAATAAAATGAAGTCTGAACTGTAACATCTGAGTTTTCCTTTTTCTTTTCTAATACACTTGTTTCTTATGTTAATTCTTATTTCAGTTTAAAAAGATTGCTTTCACTTTCTTCACCTTCTTTCCAAAACATTGCTGCTCGGTCCCTCAAGAAAAGATATGGACTGATAGTGAACACTGTGCTCAGCTGACCGGAGAATGTTCCATGATCAATTGTGTGTCACAGACCAAATATTTACCTCTCTCCCTATCTAAGTTTCACTTTTAGACAGCGGTTAAATACAACGGTTACACAACGGTTCTCCATCTCTCTCTCTTCTCTCCCACATTTCTCTCCTCACCCTCTCCTCATGCAGATGGCCGCCCTCACTGCTGACTTGCGAGAGGTTTCTTTCCATTTTTTTCTCTTCACACGCGCAGAGTGTTTCCTCGTTGTGGTTTTTTGTCAGGTCTCCATCTTACTATGTCAAGTGCCTTGGGATAATGTATATTGTGATTTGGTGCTATACAAATAAAATAAAATAAAATAAAACTGAATTGAAAAGTAACTCTCAAGGATTATCGAGTGGTAGGTTTTTTTTGTCTAAGGATTTAAAATACTCATAATTTTGTTACATTAAACCAATGTCTTTGCCATCACACTCATGACAGACAGGTTCTAAATAAATTCATTTTCAATGCATTATCCGAACCTTCATTTTGAATCTATAATGAAGGCAAATAATATATTTTATTACCTCCATCAAAGAGGTTTTCATCAGAGTTTATTTGTCCTTTTGAACCATGAACAGATTTCCATTTAATTCTGTGGAGGGGGGAGGCATGAGCGAAGGATAAAACCTTTTGAGCAGATCAAGGTTAACAGGAATATCCAAGAGTTATCACGGCAAAATGGGGTGTTTAAATGAATTAAGGAAGGTTTCACTGATGCTTAATTTTATTGAATTAAGCATCTTTAAAAGCCTCAAAAACAAATTCTATAATTTCAAGCCTCTTCAGACTCTGCACTGACCGCTGAAGATTCTCTGTATTTTCTCTGGAGGAGGTGCACGTGTGAAGAGTGAGAGCCTCTGGATTAGCAGAGTAGTTTCTCTGCCTGGCCTCCCAGTATAAAGTCCATAGACATGTAGGAGAATCCAGTGTGAGAACACAGCAGGGGATCCCCTGCTGGATTCACCACGAGTGAGTGGGGGGGTTGATGACACTTCCAATGCTCAACAGATGCAAACATTAAAAAAACTAAAAGAAAATAAGTATTTTGCGGTGAACAAGCGATGTCACACAGGTAGAAGACACAGACTAAGATGTCAAGAGAGTTTGTGTTGATAAGACACCGCTGTCTGTGAGTTGTAAATAAAATCCTGTGATCTCTGCAGCAGAGTTAATACGTTACTTCCTGTCTCTGTCTGCTGCAGCCGGCTGCTCCACCTCTCGCCTGAACAATGCAGAGGATTTGTTGCTGTTGTGAACACATCTGTGCAGAGAACCTCCCACTGAGCTGTGCACGTGTGAAATGGAAAACTCTGGGTAAACTCAGGACCAGATTTCCTTGCCTTTATCCGCAGGTCATGTCTGAAAACGGCTTGTGTGTGCAACAGTGTGTGTGTTACAGTGTGTGTGTTACAGTGTGTACCTCATGCTTGATGGAGCGTGCTCCATAATGCATATTGTACCCGCCTGCTAACAGGTCCAGTACCGGGCGATCCCACTGCAGAGTGATGTCATGGCGCAGCTTGGCCTAATGAAAAAAAGAGAGAAAAGATAAAAGACAAGAGTAAGACACACAGGGAATCAGAATGAGAGGTTGGTGTCAGAGACTGATGGAGGAGAAATGAGATGGAGAGAAAGACACAAGGAGATAATGTCAAGCAAGATGTCTGCCAGCGCTAATCAACGGGCTCTTAATGCGTTTTAATCAAACACCAGTCAATAGCAGTGATCGGCGCTGCTCATTTAGCTGCTGATGCTAACGCTCCATTCAATACAAATAGATGCCAGGCTTTACTCCTGAGACATAAACACTGATATTACAACATTGGAAACACTGCTGCTAAGATCATAATGAGGAACATTTAATTTGTTTATTAGGAGTGAGGGACAGAACATTGGCTCCAGAGGATTCTGTGATGAGACTTCTGCCGTTTGCACTGCTGCCACATACAGACAGAGAAATGACACTACAAGACATACACACTTTAACACACACGAGTACACACATCATAAACGCCAGCGTATGAAAGAAGGACTGAGTAGGAGTCGTGAGTCAGGCCCCTGTCAGTCGCCTGCGGGCCCGTGTTTGCCGTCGGGAGACCAGCTGTAATATTAATAATTAAATATTGATGAAGGCTCCACATGTTAAACACAGTAATCACATTATAGTGAGTAGCAGTGGCAGATAATATTGATCTGCGTGTGTTGCTGCTCAGATCGGCCGCTGCTGCACAGTGAGGGTGTATCCCCGCTCGGAGGACACACACGTTAAAGACGTCGGCCGCTCCGAGGACAATCGTCTGAAGGGAAAATCTCCTGGTTTCTTCTCTCGGAGACACACACAGGTTTAGCTCTTGGGATGCTTCATGAAAAATGGCACAAAGTGTGATGGTGGTTGTGATATTCAAAGAGGTGGAGACTTTGTAAATCCCACTACAGTGAGAACTCTCCTTGTGGTCTGTTCAGTTCTCAGGATTGTGAGAGCTGTCTTTCTTGCCTCAGCACTCAGCTGTTTCTCAGATTTAAATAACTGAAGTTCAGGTTGTCGTGTTACTTGTCTGTAAACAGTGTTACGCACCTTCTTGGCCCAGAAGCTGAGCTCTTTGCCGACCAGCTGCAGCAGCTCTGAGTGACAGAATGGCAGGAAGTATACAATTTCATTGATCCGACCGAGAAACTCGTCCCTCCGGAAATGAGCCTAAGAGGGAACCAAACAATTAGGGACGAAAAGTACAGCCTCTGAGGCCAACTGCAGTAAGACACTGTGCAAACAACATGGGTCCTTATTGTGTTCATGTCATAGTTTTACCTTCAGGATTGGTCGAATCATAGACTCTTTAAACTGTCGGGAGATTTTGATGTCATCAATTTTCTGTACATCCTCTGGGGAAAAGCACAACGTGAACAGTAACTTCACTTCAGCTTTTATTACCTGAGCGTTGCTGATGGCTACAAACTGTACGTCTTTACAGTTTAACATCAAATCACAAATACAGTTTGTGTGAACATCTATCATCTCTATTATTTTGCAAGACGCTGTGAATGTCTCAGCAATAAATTCAAATGATCTGACAAACAAAACTATGTGAACAGACTTCATATCATCAGGCTGATCTTTAACGACAGCAACAGATAGAAATGCAAAGCAGAGTGTCAGGATGGGTTTTCATGTGTTGCCAATGTGGGAGCCTGTACAAGTATTTCTGTTGCTGTGTGTTATGATTTGAAATTTGATGTCTCCAGGAACAAAAAACCATAAGGTTGTACTACATTGCCGTGTTTGTATTTTTAATTATGTAAATATGTGTGTATTTGTCTGTGGTCCTCTCACCAAGCTTGTCAACCAGCTTCCTGCGGGTGACCTCCTCGGCCTCGTGACGGAGTTGCAGTGCGTGCTCGGCAATTTCATCACTCGCAACATTGGACGTCATGATGAAGAGGGCGTCTTTACATTCGATGGTCTTCCCCTTACCGTCTGTGAGGCGACCCTGGGAGAGGGGGAGCAGGAATGATGGAGAGATGGATTTGTTCAATTTGCAGAAACCCAAAGATATGATATATTATCTGTGTGTGTGTGTTCATGTTTGTATTCACACCTCGTCAAAGAGCTGCAGCATGATGGTGAGAACGTCAGGATGAGCCTTGTCCACCTCGTCAAACAGGACCACGGCGTTGGGACACGCCTTCAGCAGCTTGGTCAGCTGACCTCCCTCCTCGTGCCCCACGTACCCCGGCGGAGAGCCGATGAACTTTGCCACCTGTGAGAACAACGGGTCAAAATGAGTTTAACGATTTGACACAAACATGTGGTTCAAATGAAATCTCCTTCATCTATCTTGCTTCCTCCTGCTCTTCGTAAAATCTTGTATTCTGCTGAAAATCCTTGGGTGAAATGGATCTTTATTTTCACAACATAATGTCACTAATTCAGATAGAATATAATCATCATCGAAGCTTCACATAAAAGGGTAAAAACATAAAAAAACACATTTGTTTAAATTTCTGCATCCATTGTGCGAAAGAGAATGAATCTGAAGTCATGACTCTGCAGCAGAGTAATGGAACAGTTCTGCTCTCAGAAATAATGACTTAAGAACCAAAACCTTTAGCTGCTTAATGTTGTCACTGTCATTTATAACTTCAATGATCATATTTTTTACAGGTAACAAGAATCTTACCTCGTGTTTTTCCTGGAACTCGGACATGTCCATACGGATGAAACCCTGCAATCACAAGATGGATTAATCCTCCCATCAAACCGCTGCATGTATTGTGTGTGTGTTTTTCTGTTGTGCTCAGGTTGAATGGGTTGAATGTACCAATACCGTGGAAACCAACACTAAGTGAATTGTCTGTCATTTCTTCAAGGCGGGAAGAGCTATTCAATTAAATGTCTTATAAGTGTTTTATATCTCCGAGATGACCTGGTGTCCACCTATTGATTCAAATGGTAAAACACCTGAAAATACACAGTGAGTGTGTATTTGTCTGTCGATCCTATATTTTGAGTTTCATTATCCACATCTAGAATTTCTACTTTTGCGGACCAATTATTTTTTCTTTCCCTGGTTTGTTTTATTTTACATTTTTCTCTGTAAAGATAGATAGATTAGAAAGACAAGAATGTCAGTGTGTGTATATATATATATATGTGTGTGTGAGTGTGTGTACCTTTTTAATGTCCTTGTGCATGTAGCGGGCCACTTGTTTGGCCAACTCTGTCTTACCTGTGACACATCGAATCAGACAAAACAGAGACATGATTTTATTATTCAGTTTCCACCAGGAACAAGCCCTGCTCCCATTTTCTTATTTTGTAGAATGGCACTCAATAGAGCTCATAACTCAGCTAAAGCCAACAGTCCACTTTCTGCACCAAATTCCACACACTCATAGATATCAGTCTTTTCAAGATCCAATAATAATTTCTTGAGAAATTGGTGAATATTCAAAACACTCAATATTGCAAAAGTCAAAATGAATCCTGGATCTGCACTGAAATTCATTGGGTTCTTTCTTGACCCGCATCACATCCGTCCAACAAGTTTTGTATAAATCTTTTTAGTATTTTTTGCGTCATCCTGCTGACAAACAAACGAACAAACAAAATCAAGCAGAGACAGGGGCGTTGCAACCCTGTCTCTGCTTATTATGTTAGTCCACCTCTGTGTAGGCCCCCCTAGGTCCCTTTTGTCTGGGACCCCAAAAGTCCCTTGAAACGCCCCTGGGCGGAGGTTAAACAACTAAACAGATGGTCCCTGCTTTTTTTCATACATCAGCATGCAGAGAATTCAGGAAGTCTTCCCGACTTCAGACCGAGAGACAATCTCTCTCGTTCTCTAAGTGCCGGCCTCACTCCCACAGCCTCCCTCTACCAAGCTCTCAATCATCTGCAGCTCTCCCGAAGAACACATTATGTTTGTCGGTAAAATATTCTGCATATAAATGCTCATATATGATATTGATGTCCTGCGCTTGGTATGCATATGGGTATGATGAGTGTGTGTGCGTCTTGTTGCTGTGTTTAATATTGATGTCTGATGGCCACAGTTTGTCGCTGAAGGCAACAGAGAATATGAACACCGTCGCTCCTTCATCTATCTCTCTGGCCTGTCATTTCTCCATCTCCCTCCTTTTTCAGCCATCTATCTCATCCCATAATATTCCTCCGTCTCCTTATTGCCTTCACCCTAACACACTTCTTCCTGCTACTTGTGAACGTGTAAACTGCAGACGTCCCAAGCTTGGTCCTTTAAATACTGAACCTGACCACACAGATCTCAGGGGTTTTCACACCGGAAATTCTGAATCAAGCCTTATATCTATATCACACTGTTTACATTTGATTTGTTAGTTTTAGTTTCACATTGTAATTTAGGAATTTGGTCATCAACACCTTGTTTGGCTACGCTTGTACCCGTCATTGATTGTTTTGTACAAGGACGTGTTTCTGATGGTGGTGTGTGTGCATAGAGTTCAATGTGTCGTATTAAAAATGGATGGGACTTTATGGAGCCAATCCTGATCAAATAAAATGCCCAAACTAGTCCTGATATCCATCTTCCAGATAACACACACACACATCCATGTTTTTTACTACCATCCACAAGGATCTGTGTGTAATTTGAACCACTGTGAACAAATCTAAAGACGTTATCTTTGTTGTGTATAACTACATGATACTGACCAGTTCTGCTTTATTATCAACCACAAGGAGCCTGGTTCCAAGAAGATTGACTGATTGATCAACTTTATTGTTCCCTGAAGGAAACTGATTGAAAAACAACCAGACCAATTGAGTCTTGGTGGCCAGGACTGACTTTAGTGACACTGTCAAGCTGTTGCCTAGTATGACAATTTAAAAAATCTAAAACATTCACAGTGACTGCTAAATACAACACACCAAATAAACACATTTGGCCTAATGATGCCACTCAAGGAAAAGTCAGGGGTTCATTAAAGTCGGTGGTGTTCATCCTCTGGGGACCATGAATGTTTCTCAACGTCATCAACGACCGCCTAAGCAACACACTGAGATTCTGTAGTGTGGCTAAAAACTTGAACATGAACAACAAATCATGAACATGACTGGTTAGTAAATTGTTGCCATCTTTTTAATTTGTTAGTTATTTAGCAGGATGACCCCAAAACTACCAAACCAATTCATAAAGTTTTGTAGAAGGGTGAAGCATGACCCAATGAAGAAGCCGTTTCATTTGGGAGTGGATCAGAATAATGGAGTGGTTTCAGTTTCTCTTTCTTTAACATAGCCAGGTAAAGCCTTAGCCTTGTTGGAGTTATGCACTCTCCAAGTGTCTTTGTAGTTTGTCTTGATTTAATCATAGAGAGCTTCTCATTGTTAAATCAATCAGTTGAATAAAGCTAAAGCAAAAATAGTTTGAATTATTATTATCACAAAATAAATTCTGACACCCTGCAGAAAAATGTGTGTGTCAAGTTTATCAAATGTTTTTATTTTCAATGTGACACCTGCCTTTGTAGCCTTGTGTGTTCTTGGTAATTTAAATCGATGTGTTTGGCAGGAAGAGAACACACTTCACTCTATGAGCATTCAGTGGAAACTTGACTTGCTCGAGTGTTTATTTTGGCAGCGACTTTTAGCAAACCCGAAGAGTATTTTTCCTTTTTACATCACTTCATGAGACCAAAACAAAGAGGAAGAGTTGGTTGTGAGAGATGAGAGAGGAGTGATTTACCGATTCCTGATGAACCAAGGAAGAGGAACACGAGGGGATGCTCTTCGTCGTACCAACCATTCTCCTTCCTCCTGATGGCTGAAGAGGGAACAGACAGGGAGGCAGAGAAAGAAAAGAAAGGGAGGCTATTATTTCCGTCATTTGCATTTGTTGACTTTGCTTTGGCGCAACCTGATCCAAGTTTCAGATTGACCCGAGGGCAGCGGGTATCCCAGAAACTACAATAAAAGAGAGAGAAGACGGGGATGAGAAAAGGGTCAGAGACATTTGGTGGAAAAAAAATGAGAAAGACGAGAGAAAACAGAGCGAGAGAGCGCGATGAGAGACCTCCAGAAAGCTGCCCACAATCCTCCCCCCTTCAGTCAGTGGGGCCATTAGCCAGCAGTAATTGTGTTAGCCTCCCTGGCGCGGCCATGGCGAAATCAGTTTAGCATGGATCGCAGCCTCACACACACAGACGCACACACGCTCGCTTAAAGAGGAGTGCCTACCCAACCCTGCCATCACCCCAGCAACCGCTCTCGCACACATACACAAAGACAGGATGATGAGGTGGATCGGAGACGAGCAAAGAGTGTATTTGGCCGTGGTTTCAGTCGCTCACCGGAGAAGCTGAGACCCGAGCACAAACCCGTCCAAATCCAAACCTGTCGAGAGGCTGGGGCCAAAACCAAAGACGAGGGTGAACAGAGCCAGCGGCATCAGAGCTGTGGCACAGAGGCTCGCTGATGCTGCCTCGAGCTAAAAAAAAGTCCCGGGTTTGAATCCGGGTCTCTGCCCGTGTCCTTTGTTTGTTTTCGCTGCAGAACAATCATTCTGTTTCCTCACGCACTCCAAACACTTTTATTTTACTTTAATTTGAAACTCTACATTTCTCATTGGTAAGAAAATGTCTGTTTAGATTATACATCCTGCCTTCCAGCACACATTACAGAGCAGGTAGAGATAAAGGACAGATGCATCCTGATATCATTTTTCAGCTAATTAAGCATAGTCTGCATTAACCTCAATAACTCCCAGTGCAGGTGATGTTGGCAGAAATGCTGCTACAGAGCTCTGAGTTTTAACATGGTGGGATCAATCTAGGAAATTTCAGAATCCAATGTTTCCTTTGTAAGAATAAACAGTGTTGATAAGTTACTATTGTTCAAAGGTTCCTTATCAACCTGTGTTCCCTCCTCTTGAGGTGGATCACAGTCTGTATGTCTTTATATCATTGTTTGTTCACATCTTCAAATAGAAATCTGCAGGATCTCCATCATAAACACAACATAGTTAAATGATTTCTGTATTTTACTCTAGTGGTTTGGAAAACAATATTCAACAAAATTAAGTTGTTTCTATATCTATCAAACCAACAAATGTAATACTCGGAGTATTATAGTTACAATCTAGGTTGTAATTTGATATTGATAATATAATAAAAATAAAATTGGGTAGAGAGTGCAGGGAAGACACAAACCCTGTGGCCGCTGCAAGAGGACTCCAGCTTCTGTATAAGGAGCGTCTGCTAGCTGACCTGATGGGGAGTGTGTTGGTGTTGGTCATGTTAATACTAACAGGTCCTTCAGGTTTTTCCACTTGAAATCTATTTAACTCCAACAAATGAGATTCAATCTTGTAAAGCCACGACCTAAAAATACTGGGGATGGCTCAGGCTGCTTAAATGTGTCTTTGACTTATATGTATTCTTCTCAAATTGTCATTGCCTTTTCACGCTTTAAGGTTGCGACAGGTTCACAAGGCATAAATATCTCACTTTGCAACACAAGATGAGACAATGAGCTTAAACGATGAGGCTCAGAGGTTTCAATATCCAGGCAAGTCATCAAGTGCAGTCAGAAAAATGGCATTAAAATGCTGTGGTATCAAAACTGGTTTGGTTTCTGTGTCAAACAATGACTACAGCATCTCCTGCCAACATGATGCTCCTCTTCTCATTCACTCACTCACTGTACCCTGCTGGGCCCAAAAGCTGTGTGTGATTCAGAACAGCTAAAACATTGATCCGAGTGTTAAACTATAGGTACTAATAGCTGATAAATCATGAGGATCAGAAGCTTGGCAGGAGGAGAGGAACGCATGAGGGAGGTGGAGAGATGACATGGTGGAGAGGGAGGAACAGAGATAAGGAGAGGGAAGAGGAGCAAGGATGTAGGAGATAAAGAGGGGAAAGAGAGAGGAGTGATGGAGATAAGGAGAGGGAGAACGAGGCAGAGAAACAAACGAGTGTGTCAGAGATGAATAGTGACAAGAGGGGCTCCAAAGCCCAGTCTGCTTTATCAATGGCCGTGTGAATGACAGCGTAACCTTCTGTGTGTTTTAGCTGATTGAGAGCGACTTTGACAGAAGGGCACACTGACATTTCTCAGAGGAGCCTGACAACAACAAGGAAAGGAAGGAGACACGAAACAAATGAAAGCTCCGTCTCTCTCTCTCTCACATGCATACATACACACGCGCACACACACACACACACACACACACACTCAGAGCAGTGTGCATTGGGCAGGTCTGGTTGTCTCTAACATGATTACAGAGGGATGATTCTCTTCAATAACTCTTAGCCCTGAGAGCTAAACCTGGATCAATCTAACCTCCTTCCTGTGTGTGTGTGTGTGTGTGTGTGTGTGTGTGTGTGTGTGTGTGTGTGTGTGTGTGTGTGTGTGTGTGTGTGTGTGTGTGTGTGTGTGTGTGTGTGTGTGTGTGTGTGTGTGTGTGTGTGTGTGTGTGTGTGTGTGTGTGTGTGTGTGTGTGTGTGTGTGTGTGTGTGTGTTTTACAGCAGCCCAGCTGTTCACCATGAGAAGTTCAGGTCAAACACACCAAAGTTAAACATAAAAAAACTTCAAACCATTTTATAATTTCTTCTCTCCAATTCTATTCTGCATTCTTTTCAATATTTTCCCTTTGTTCTCAGGGAAGAATTTGTGGATCTTGATGAAAAAAAGAAAATCAGGCACATTAAGAGGAATGATATCTATGAGTTTTAAAAAAGTAGTGCTGCTTGGTTGAATTGAAATTGTTAGAGGTATGCCATTCTCATGTGTGGCTTGTGTTCGGTCTGCTCATATGAAGCACTCCTTTTTTGTCCTTATCTCTACATCCTTTTCTCATTTGCCGTGTCCTTATCTACAAAATATACCCCTTCCTCCCTTTCCCGGTCCATCTCCTCATCTCTCAATCTCTGTTCCCTGTCTTCCTCTGTCAGATTTTGCCTCATTTAGATCCCATACTGTGTGTTTTTGTAAAGGTCTGCATATAGATGCTCTGTCTGCCTCTTGGCCTCTTTTAGGCATCCCGCCTGCTCTCTCACTCCCTCTCCCAGTGTGTGTGTGTGATATATTCACTGTAATACTTCTCGGGGATCAATAAGCTGTTCCTTTATCACCGTGGCGATGTCTTCTATGGCTTTCAGGACAATTTGCCATGATAACAACAATCAGTCATCACCCTGCCAAAGACTACAAGTCCCATGATTCTCTCTTCTTCCTGGGACCCCAATTCATGCCATCCATACAGTCTGTATGTTTTCCGGTGTAGATTTGTATGTATATATTATTTTTATGAAGTATTTGACTTTCAGAGTAAAAATTTAAAATCCAACTTGCTCTGTTGTTTATAAACTGTGATATGTGTTCTCAGTAACTCATTACAGATTACATTTGCTTATTGCTTTCGGAGAGAGTTGATTATTTTCACAAATCTTAACAGAAAAACGTCCAACATCGTAAAAATAACACACAACCCCTTTCTACAGACCCACACACACACACACTGAGAGGGAGCGGATCAATACATGGCCTCCATGGATGCCTGGTGTAATATCAACTCTTTACTGTCTGCAGTGTTATTGTGCTCTAACTCATCCTCCCTCCTCGTCTCGTCTCTGTGTACTTCACTCGCTCTCTTTGTCTTTTAGTCAACGCTCCCAGCTTCCTGGTTCTCCGCTCCTTCTCTCTTATCTTCTCGTCCCTTTTTTTTCTTCTTTGTTTGTTTTCCCACTGGGCTCATCTGTTTTTTCTCTTTCTGTCTCCATCACTTTGTCTGTCTGCTGTCCAGTCCTGCCTCCGGGCAGGAGATGGACAGCACAGTGCGGCGGAACGATGATGGAGAGATTCAGGAAGTGTGTGAAGGCCACAAAGTGCGAGTAGGAAAGGACAGAAGGGTGAAGCAGAAGGAGTGGGTGTGATGGAGGTCGAGGGGGTACAGAGGTAGAGAGGGAAGGAGAAACAGAGGAGAGAAAAGGGAGAAAAGATGGGGAAAGTAAATGAGGAGGAGGGGATGAGTGTGGGGAGGGGGTCTGTAGTATGTCTCCTCTCTCTGTAATCGTGTTAACTGGCGGCTCCAAGCCTGGCCTCTTCAGCTGTCACACACAAACACACACACACACGCACACACGCACGCATATGCACACAGCACCTGTGTATGCCTGACAGACAGCTCATTCATCACAATTAACCAATTACAGCCTCCGCTGGTCTGTCTGAACCCGCCTACTGCTGGAAGGAAGGGAGGAGAGCGGAGGAGAGGAAGCAGAGGGCAGTGGAAAAAAGGAACATGCTGAAAAAGAGAGGGGTAATGAAGAGAATGGAAAAAGAGGCAGCGTGGTAACAAAGAGGAGGAGGACAGTTTAAAAATGTGTATGCATACATAAATGTTTCGCGTGGGTCTACTTGTTTGCCTATGTGCATGTGTTTACCTGAGGCCACAACATTGATGGCCCCCTCCTGTCCGATGATGTACTCCTTCAGCCTCCTCTCCAGGGGGAACCTCCTCCTCTCCTCTGCCTCCCGTCGAGCCTGTGCCTCCTGGAACTAGATGGAGATAAAAATAAAGAAAAGAGGAAGACAGTCAATGAATCAAGAGCAGGAGAAAAACATTTTAGAGGGCATAAGGTGATTAAAATGGGCCGTGTATGAAATCAACTCTCTGAAAATCCAACATTAGGACATGAAAGGTGTCTCTTAGTATTCCTTCCCCTCTTCATCATCACCTTTGTTTGCTTTACCACCTTTTCTAACGTCCAATTTGAACCCACTATGAGGCATTAAAACAAACAAATACATGTTCTCACACAGGTAAGTTTCATCCTATAGATGATGTGTTGTTGCAACACTAGTCTTGTATGAGACATCTGATGTATGAGATTGGCTGAGGAACCATTTTTGCAAAGTTATCATATGTGAGATAGTGATTAAACACATCTTAGCACAACTATAGCGTTATTCTTCTCTTTTGGTGCAACTATTCCTTTTCAGAATAAAGGCACTACTGAGTGTAGGCATGTTACAAATATAAAAACTCTAAAAGCATGTTATGGCACATTTATGATTTTGGGCATCTATATTTAACATTAACTTGAGTCTTAATCCATATAGGGAATAACAGTGGTTGTGTCTGA
Organism: Limanda limanda; assembly: GCF_963576545.1. Taxonomy (NCBI): domain Eukaryota; kingdom Metazoa; phylum Chordata; class Actinopteri; order Pleuronectiformes; family Pleuronectidae; genus Limanda; species Limanda limanda. Next base: position 13,049,138 of record NC_083641.1, read on the forward strand.
AATCCTTCACTAACCTTTACTTCACTATATATTGGTCGTCTATACAGAGGCAGAACATAGTGAGCTCATCGGAAAAAGAATAAAAAAAATGCTTCTGGACACAATCCTGTGTTTATTTTACACTTAGCATTAATACTTTTTGATAGAAAACACCTTTTAGTCTCAGGTCGGGCTGTGATGAGTATTTACATTTGTACAACTGCACAGCAGGAACAGCCCGACCAGTTGGTACACCAATATGGTACATGTTGCTTGGTAAGTGACCATCAGTTGCAAACCATTTTTCATGATGCTTTATGGGAAACAATGAGTGCACTATATAGGGTATAAATACATTTCACTAAACATTCAGACACTGCTACATAATGACAAACTCACTATACTATATGGTGGACTATATAGTGAATAGTGAGTGATTCTGGACACAGCCTTAGTCTGCAGAGTAGTGACCAGGGGATGGAGCTGTGATATCGAGGTCCCATCGATACACTCACTCGACGAATCGTGAGTCAGTCTTTATCGTCAATCATGACGTTTCACCCCATTTTCAATGATCATTTTTAGGAGATGCCATGTTGTCCATCTTTATATACAGGATGTTTCAGATAAGCGCCTTCCATCAGGCATTTTGCATGATTTAAACATAGCTATTTAATACATTTATAAGGTACCTTGCAGTCACTTCGTAATTATGACGGTTACTAAAGACTTCACAGTGTGTTTAGGCAGATATTTGTTACAATAACATTATTTCGTAAGTGCAGCCAAGTGATAAATCCAAATTTCCTCATCACATTTTATGAAATTATGTAACAAAACTTTTGCTCATCTCTCCTCCTCTAAAAATCTCTTTACTCTCCATTACTTCGAAATTTCCTTTCCATTTTCCAGCAGTTATCTGCTTCCTGCCTTCCTCCTCTTTAACACATTCCTCCTCTCTCTATCTGCCTTTGCCTTCCTTTCTCCAACTCCCATTTCCTCTCTTCTGCTGATTTGATCTCTTTCCACTTCTCTTCTCCTTCGTTCTTTGCTCATCCTTTTCTTCTCTTCCACTTTTGTTTCTTTCCCTCTCTCTCTCGCACACTGTGTATCTCCCTCTTTCTTTCTTTGTTTGTTTCTTGCAGCCAGCGCCATGCCTCATTCATCCTCTCCTCTTTGTGTCCTCAGACTCCAGGTTTTCAGCCTGCAGTGGAGGCCGCCTGTTTATTCTCTCTCTCCATCTTGCTTATCTCCAGCCTGCTGTCAAGCTGCTGGATAACTACAGATAATTCAACTTTGATTTAAGAAAACAGCAGACCCCACTTATACCACTATAAACCTGTAAAATACCTAGAGGAGGGAGACCTCTAAGTCTGCTGTTTGTCCTGTGAGAAACCCATGAATTCTTAAGACTGCCTTCACCATATTTCAATAAGTTTTTAATTTCAGAGCTTTGTGAGGTGTTAAGACAAGAAGACTTAGTTCAACTGACCAAAGTGATGTGAGTATGTCCGGTAAAGTCATCACAACTTTGGGTCGCATCACTTTAGATATTAATGAAATATGGTGCGCCAATATGCTCATATAATAAAACTGAGGAGCAGAAATGTTATGTGTCTCGGATCATAACTAAAGGAGATTTGGGCATTTAAAGCTATTTTCAGACATGAAATCCAGAAAATGTTAGAAAAAATGGGTCTGGACATTTTCCCTAGTTTGCCTTTCATAAATATAAAATGCAAGTCAAGTCAGATGTGTTCTCTGCTCTCAAATCTCGATGTCTTTCCAAGTTAAAACAATCACTCACCCAAATTTAGAAATGTCTGAAAGCAGCCTATGACAAAACATTACCACCATAATCCTGACATGTAGTTTATATTATATACTAGCTTTGTTCTTCAGCAGGTTTTTAAGCCCTGTTAACCTCAGCCAGCTTTCAAATCTCTAATACTCAATAGCACCTGTCACTCAGTCAGCACACTGACACAGACCTCCTAATGAGAGCGTGTCTGTTTGCACGAGGACAAGTAAATGACACAGATGTCTGTTGAGTGAATTGTGCCGAGTCGTTTAGACCAGGCCACAGGAAACAACTTCAGTATCAAGACACGCGTTTGCATAGAAACTAATGTTGTTTTAATTGCTTGGACAATCTGCACAGCTCGTGCGGAAGCAGAACAAAGTGTGTCTGTCTGTGTGTGTGTGTGTGTGTGTGTGTGTTGTACTTTTCCCTCCCACTCCAGCAGCACTGCACCCACGTCTCCCTCCTTAGCATAGGCCCTTGCAGTGTGTTCCAAGCCATTGGTGTGCAGGGGGTTGGCACCTGTGCAAAAGAAAACAAACAAACAAAAATGAAAAAAAATGATTGACTGAACATTTAATCATTTGTAGCAATGCCTGAATGAAAATGTTCTATTGTTGCTTCACTCTGAGAAACACAAGAACGTGCACCGACTGCCTCAGCAGGAGGCCCAAAACGTCAATCCAGTGAGTGAGGTTAGGGGTGAGAGGTCGCCTGGGTTCAGGAAGCTAACTGCAGTGAAGCAGCAGGGCCACGCAATGACCCTGTGGGGGTTTCATATCTGCAACTCGTGCCAATAATACACACTGTGACCCTACACCCGCACACCAACGCCCTGCACTGTTATACAATCTATACACACTGCAGGTTGACACAAAGGTGCACACACTTCCACACAGCAGGAAGGGTCAAATGGAGGAAAGATTTTGTTAAACAGATTCTCTTTAAAGAGGTTGGAGTATAAACGTAGGAAACAAAGAAACAGCACGTGTGAAGTGTGCCAGGGATGGACTCTGGTGCCCTGCTTGTCACTGAGGATGGTTAGCGGTGCCTTCTGCCCTGACCTGTGCCACCACACCCATGCACTCGTGCCTCCACACAAACAGGTGCATGTTTCCATCACATCAACGACTGAAAATTGAATTAATGTTTTAAAAGAACTCAACTTGAATAGTTATCAGTAGAGTGTATCCCCGGCCAAGGCCCAACAGTCCCTTTGTTAAACAACATTTAAATCTGATCGTCCAGGATTAAAGGTCCATGACTTGTTCTCTAAAGGAAAATGGGTGAAAATGTCTACAAATATCTTTTCAAGGATTTGTTAAGGAAAAACATACACATTTCCTGGATCTAGCTCTTTGTCAGGATCCACATCACATTTCCCTTTCTTCTTTTTAAAATATATTTTTTGGAACTATTGCCTTTATTGTTAGGTGTGAAAGAGGGAGAGAGCAGGATAAGACATGCAGCAAAGCCGCTGCAGGAGAACTCAAGCCTCAAACCAGGGTTGACCAAAACATTCAAGATTTGTGTCACACGTATATGCCAACAGCTTGAATCTCTGTCAGTTTTCAAGTTGATATTGACTGCTTAATCAGTCTCTGATTCAAATAAAACTTGCCAGTTTTACAGTAATTTAGCAATACATGTAGAAACATTTAAGAGGTTTGAGTTTTTTGTAAAATAAAAAATGAATATTCAGATTTTGTATCAGCACTATTGAAAACAACACTTGTGTCCGGAATATATAAAACAAATGTTTTCATCAAAGTTTTATAGTAGTTTTAGTTCTACCATGATGAACGAGAAGAGGAACCAGGGGGAGAAACAGATGCTCAACCTCAGCTAATGAGGACCCTAATAAAATCGTAAATCATGAAACACGACGCAACACTTCTGCAATTCATGGATTTCCCTCGCTTTACTTCACTGGAACCGCTGGAGTTTCAAGAGAATTTCTGTGAATAGTCACTGTGCAACAATCTTTGGCAGAAAAAAATTGGAGTCCTTAATTCAATTTAAGACATTACTGACACTCGTGAGAGGAAATGTAGGAAAAACAGTGCAAACTTATGGAAGTGACATGAAATGTGTCACTTTAATGGTTAGTCGGCAGGGAAATCCACTGAAATGTCTCTGTTACCAGGAGGTAGGATGATTGAAATAAATCACTGACAAACTGTTAGAGACGATGCTGTCCTCTACAGTTATTGAGCTATTAAGGTCTCCACTGTGCCCTTTAACCTAATGAGGGCAGATATTTTTTACAATATAGAAATGGTGCATTCAAGCACCATACGATATGGCTACGCATTGCTAGCTGTGCATTAAGAGCCAGAAAACCCATCTGGAGTTTTTCAGAGTAAGATGCACTCAGAAACTGCCCAGAGTAATCAATACAGGTGCAGGTTTGTATTTCTTCTGCTCCGTGCACGACCACAGAGACTAATAATCACTGTGATGATTATCGATAAACCCCTAAGTTTTGTGACCTGCTCAGCAAGCGATCGATCTCAACAACTAGTGGTGTACTAACCCCCCCACGTCCACCAAAAACATGAGGGAGGAAAGCAATAAAGTACCCTACACACACACACACACACACACACAGAGGACATAATAAATAGCATCATTTAGGGCTTTAATATCAGGCCAACCCTCTGGGCCATAGCACTTTATAACAGGATCAACACTAACAACACTCACACACAGACAGACAGAGGGACACACACACACACAGGCACACACACACGCATACAGAGGATCCCTTCATTAGGAGCGCTTTAGTTATGCCTATTAGGAGTCCCCTCCTCTTTCCTATTTCCTCCTCCCTCTCTTTCACTGCAGCTGGTGGGAGAGAGACCCTGCTGGTCTCTCTGTGTGTGTGTGTGTGTGTCCTTATATCTGTATTGTGTGCGTCTGTGAGCATGTGTGTCTCCTCTAGCCTCCTACCACCTACAGAGCCGCCCATTATCGTGCGCCTCTGGCCACGGGCCTGATGTGGAGCTTGGGGAACAGCTAGAGAGCCTCCGCAGGTAGAGCGAGGGGACTGGAGGGCTGCAGAGGAGCCCGAGGGTGGGCCTGGAGACTGTGATGGATGGAGATGTGAGCCGAGGGCCGGCTGAGGCCAAAAGAGCAAACCCACGGCCGCTGGAGTAGCATGGACGCACGCAAACACAGGGGAAATAACAAGGTGGAGGATACACACACCACTATTCAGAAACACACACAATGTGCACAAACATGAGGGGAAAAAATGACAAACACACCCAAATCCTCATAGATGTCCTGAAGCTATGGAAGGTTATAAGATTTTGGGTGATGATGTAAGAAAGGATGGATAGAAGACAACAAAGGGGAAGTGGATATAATACAAATTAAACAAGCTTTGTTGAGGATAATTAAACAGGAATCAAAACACGTATAAATGTCTATACATGTGGAAAATCTGTCTCAAACACACACGCACACTCGATCGGCGACGTGTCGTAATTGAAAGTAAGTGATGCCACGACTGTTATTGGCCACGACAGTGGCGCCAACCCTGCCATGGTCCAGTCAGGCAAGTCACAAGCAAACCCATCTTTAATCTGATTGTCTTAAAGCAAATGTCTCTGCTTTGTGAAATTTCGTACCTTTTTAATTCAAAAATGCGACTGCGGAACACTAGATTGAGTTAGACGAGGTGATTTGTTTAAGCGTACTGAGAGTGCTTACAGGCACAGGGGTGAGACGGGAGAGACGGGCAGGCACGGCTTCGGAAGCACCATCCATCATAAACATAAACAAGACGACGTTATTACTTGCTTGTGTGTGTGTGTTTGTGTGTGTTTGTGTGTGTGTACAGTGAGGGTGGTGGAGGTTGGGTGTTTGATCCAAAAGTGTTCTTAGATTAAAAACCCATCAGCCTAAAAAGGAACAACTACAAATGTCATCCAAGGTAAGGTTCAAAAAGGCGACTGGAAACTGAAGTAAATATAAAGGATAAAAGCATTCATGAATACATGAATATTTTAATATTCAGAAATGGAGCCTTGAGTGCACACACACATACACACTCGCACACACACAAAAACAGACTCATAAAGACACACATCCTGTGATTGTGGAGTTAGCCCAAGGGCATGTTCTGTGCAGAGGTCACAGTTCAACTAGGCAGAGCTTGTTTAAAAGCCACTCACCTGGAAACTGAGGGGGAGATTCTGCCCTCAGGGTCCACAAGTGTGTTGATGTGAGTGTGTGTGTGTGTGTGTGTGTGTGTGTGTGTGTGTGTGTGTTCCAGTGGAGCTGAGTCAACGACAGGTGCAGATGCAGTGGGGGTGAATGGAGAGGGGGACAAGTGATCAATTTCAAATGAGCTTTGTAATACTGTTTATATGACTCGGGGGGTGGACGCGTTAAGATGATGATACATGGAACGATTTTTAAAGCTCCTGGAGACAATAAGCAGCCTTCAGCTCCGAGGACACCGAAGCGGAAAGTCAGGGGTCCAGCATATGTCGGGGTAAATCTGGGACCCCTGAATTAGAGATTAAAGTGTATGACTCAGTATTTTTCCCCCTGAAATGATTACATGCTACATTTTTTAATGAATTTCTTTACCTAATTAACACGTAAACAATGTTATCTTAATAAAGGGGGATGTAAAATAGAGTGCCGCATGGACCCCAACTAGCCCTAACCCCCTCGGGACCCGGGTGGGGCTCAGATCAGGTCTCCACACGCTACTATAAAACATTATTAAAACTAAAAATGGCTTTAAATCAGAGCATAAATAAAATGGAACTTCTTGATTCATCAGGAGAATAAATAATACACTTGATGTTGATTGGTTTGTCTGACGTCGGCATGATGTCAATTTGGTGGCTAGTAGTGTTTCTGATTCAATTGAGTAAATTATTGAATTGGTTCACTTTTTTCCCTTGCCACTGTAATATCGTTTAAAAAACAACACTTTTTTCAGAACACAAGAACCAGTTGGTTCAGTTAATTCCAGATGGTGACTGCACCTGTATTGGTCTCTTTTCTGGAGTTTTCCTGCATGAAAGAAAGACATGGTTGATCTGAGCAGGGAGAGCAAAACTCCTCCGTCATCAATCCTCCTTCTCCCTCTCTCTTTATTAGAGGTGGTCCGGACGGAGAGCCTCGAGAGAACTCAATAAAACGAGGAACATGAAAGTGTTGAAAGTGAAGCGACGTAGTGAAGTCTGGGAAACTACTCTCACATGTCGGCCACAGACTTGAACTATTTAGGTTGGAGGAAAACATGGTGCATGTAACAGAAGTAAAGACATTTCACTACGATGTCAAATGTTCACAGGTACAACTTTACATTGAATTCCTTTATCCCTGAGGAGTCCTACACTATCTTGGCCATTTTTTAATGCTTCTGATTTAGCCTTTTTATACCATGTCAAAACATAATTACCTTGAGAATGTATGCCATGATTTTCTAGCACAACATTGCCTATATGACCAGTAAATAAATGTTTCCCTTCGGAATTGGGAATCTCAACATATTGGACCCAAAAAAAAGTCTTGATCGGGCCGGCATTGGTTTGTTATCTGGAAAATGTCAGTGGTCCAACAAGGACTGTAATGTAGGGGGGTTGGGGTGGGGTTAAGGTGGATGCACTGTGACTCACCAGCCTCCAGCAGCATGCGGACGGTGTGTGGGTCGTCAGCCAGTGTGGCGTAGTGCAGCGCCGTGCTGCCACGGAAACCAGCCCTGCTGCTGAGCCTGCTGCTAAACTCGTCCTCTCTGGACACCAGAACTGTACAGAGGAAGGAAAGATGAGAGATAAGAGAGAAACACACACACACACAAAATTTGATGTACGACAAAATATTCCAAATGTATTTAAGGGAATTAAACAACTGCTCAAAGATGGAAACATGAAAAGGGTCCCATGACTCCAATCTGAAACCTCTTTACACCAAAATTAGGAGATTTATGGCACTTTTTTTACCATTCAGGTATAAACCCACTAGAAAAAAAGGTGATTGCCTTTCTTTTTTTTCTCCAGTGTGTCATATTTGATGACACGAACAACAAAAACTGAGGCCGCTCTCTCACCTCGCTGTCTTGCCAAATTAGCTCAAGTTCACTTGGGTTCCCGTTTCCATCAGAGCCAATCGTATCTGGGGCTGTGTTTACAGCAGAGTCATTTGACCCGGGAGTGAAAGCCGATTATATCCATTCCCATTGCAGACAAAAGCCAGATGTTAGCTGGAGCTTGAGATTCTCACAGTACATTCCCTAAAGCTGAATGATTAAGATGAATTAACAAACTAATTTAACATAAAACCCGGACATTTTCTCACTCAACAGCGTGACTCCAGAGAGTGTGTCAGTGATAACACTGCAGTCTACTGAATTGTCTTTCCTGTTTCCAGCTTATAAAGACTTGTTCATTTTCACAGATTTAAGCTCAGCGACATGGTTGTAATAATGCAAGCTGTGTTTTAGGGCTTGCTTTGTTGTTCTCTTTCCTAATAACATCGATAGTCTATCATTCTCTCCTTACTCCTCTTTTTCATAAGAGAGCTCATCTCGTGCCACTCCTCCATCATCCCGTTTTTTTATATTTCTGCCTCCTTCCTCTCCTCCTCGGCATCCATCAACTCCTTTCATCACTTGCGCCCTCTTCCCTCCTCCCTCCTGTGCTCCCTCTTTCCCAATAACTTTGTCTCATCCATTTCCTGACTTCCTCTCCTCTCCCTGCCATCATCCAGCCCATTCCCTTTAATCGCTCTCTCCCTCTAACCTAACACACCTCCAAACATCCATTCCTCTCACTCCCTTTCTTTCTCCCTATTCTCCTTTTTTTTCTTTCACCGCTTCTCTCTTTTTCCTCCTCCTTTGCATCATCAGTCTTTCCCTCCCTTGCTCCATTCATCCCACTCTTTTTCCTCTGTCGCTCTGAGAGTCTCTTTCTGCATTGTGTGTGTGTGTGTGTGTGAGAGAGAGAGAAAGAGAGAGAGACAGGGCAGGATAATCATAGCTAACCCAATAAAGCGTCGCACAGGCCCCCCTAGCCCATCCATCAGTGTGCGTCTGGGAAACGCTTCCCCACGCTACGCCGGCCCCACGTGGACCCAAACCTGACAGCCATATAAATGTCTGCAATATACATATCCCATATAAATATGTCTACAGAAACCCAACGCAGACTGGGGGGGGTGGTGATGTGTGTGTGTGTGCGCGCGCGCCCCTGCCATCCTGTCAGTGTGTTTGTGTGTGACTGTGTATGCAGCTCAGGAGAAAAACAAATAAAACACACAATACTTGTCATGGAACATCCGAAACAAATAAAGAAGAAATGAAACGTGTACATATGCAAATCCTTATGCAAATTATAATGTCTCATAATGTCCAACACTTGGGATTCATATGTGTAATATATAAACACACACACGCACACATACACGCACGCAATGAGTGTTGTTGTTTTTGTACCTTCCAGGGAGTGGATGCCTTTCTCCCGCGAGGTGTCGTAGACGTTGTTGAAGTGATCTCCAGCGTTTGGGTCAGCACCAGCTTCGAGCAGAACCTTCACCACACTGGAAAACAACAAAATACACAAACACACACATTTATACACATGTAATAATCCACATTATTGTTTTCTTGCAGAAATACACACAGGCAATCACTGCATTTCCAAAACAGCTTGCAGGCACTGATGCTGGAAACTGAACAAATTTTGCTTAAGAAATAATGACATTATACACGGGGATGGATGATATATTGGTGGCTGATAAATGAGATATCATAATTCCTGCTCATGTTCAAGTAAAGGAATTCTGAGCCAATAATAGGATTTGTTAAGGAGGAATTTATATCAGAAGATGAGGACAATTAAGGATGCCACTGAAAACCTGATGTGAATGGGTAAAGATTTAAGTAACTAAAGAGTCTGAGTATTATTAAGATTAGCTCCTCTGAAGTTATTGAATGATTTAGCCTAAACTTGGCAGGTGTAAACAGTGTTTCCCATTAACTATCTAGACTGTGTTGGCCTGCCGTATTTGTCCTGCCACAGTTTCATAATTGAATTAATAGTTATTTGTATAGCACCAAATCATTATATACATTATCTCAAGGCATTTCATAAGTTCAAGATGTTAAAAAATGCAGAGAAACCCAATAGTTTCCACAATGAACATTTTGGGGACGAAGCTTTCAAAAGATCAGCCTACGAACGGGCATATTTTGAACGTACACTGCAGTAAAGACAAAATGAGAGCAGACCTGTTCCTGCAGTGGACAGTTAAAGCTGTCTGGATATCTCTGATGCTAGTGTGAAAATACCCTATTGAATAAAAATAGATAGATAATCTGTCCTGAAATCCCATATTGCTGCATTTCAAAATCGTACTGTATCCCTTAGAACATTTAAGCATCTTTGCCATGTGAGGCCATAAAGAGCTCTGTTACTGGAAGTAGGATATCGACTGGATTTGGAAATGGGACGACACATGTTTTACTTTAGAGTCTAGACCCTTTACCAGAGAGTCATTGTTGGAGAACAAACTCGATGCTCACAGACATAGCTACTAATATCCAATCCTTCAAATGACCACAACTCTTTCACCTGATTCCCTTTCACTTCTCGTCTTTCCCGTTACGGTGTTCAGACTCTTAGCGTCTGCCTCTCCCCTTCACTACTCACTTGCCCGTTTCGGGGCATGTACATGTGTGTACATTGAAGGGGGCGAGGGCCGGGCCCGTTTCCGGCACAGTTAAAGGGGGGGTGTCTGTGTGTTGGAGTGGGTGGTTGTGTGTAGTCCTTCATTGGAGCGTACCGCCTTATAGAACAAACACGAGTACCTCGGCAACACCACTCACTGTGACCCGACGGACATTCCAGGTACCGTCTCTCCGTCTACAGAACACACACACTTTATATTTACCACCATGAACGTGAGCAATGGCTTTGACATTGAGACACAGACGTGCACACAATAGCTGGTTAGCTCCTCTGTGGCGACTGGGAGAGGAGTACGGGGGGGCGATGGCCGAAACATGAACCCAGCCAGTACGCTGCTGGCTGCCATTAAACCTGTGACTATGTAATTCATCCTGGCAGAGAGTGATGGATCATTTTTTGGCTAAATGGTTATGGCAGTGGCCTGAACGAGTTTAAATGGAGCAATAATGATTATTCCTAAGAGGTTGAGGTGGTCTTCTTAGAAATACACAAACCCGATCACTTAACATGCTACAGCTGCACTTTAAAATGAGACATGAGCTCAATGATGGAGCGGCTTTGTTAAAAACGAAATCAGAATTATAGCAGGAGAAATATTTTATAAAATTATAAAAAATTGTTACTATTTTGTAGTAAATTCTTGAAGCATTAATGCATGAACGGAAATCGGGATTCAACCAGTAGAGATTTATCTGCAGTTTTCTCTCTAAAATGTGCATATGGAAAAAGGTGAAAAATGTCAAAGGTGACATTTACAAATTACAAATTCCCCATTTTATCCAACCAATGGTTTAAATCAAAGTCTACAAATAGATATGATAATGTACAGAATCAAATCTTCACATCTGAGAAGCTGCAATCAGCATATGACTGTCAACGTATTATCAAAATAGTCGATTATCATTTATCGAACAACTAGAATGACCCTCAACACACAGTCGCCTTAAATTCAATCAAGCAGCATGAAATTGCATACACTCTTAGATATCATTCCCCTAAATGTGCCAGATTTTTTTCCGTCAAGATCCTCGAAATATTCCCTGAGAAAACAGTGAAAAAGTCAAAGAGCATCATCATCTACCTATGTTCAAGAAAGAGCAAAAAGAATTATTCAAAAAAAGTTGTCGAAATACGTTCAGTAGTTTTTGCATAATAATGCTGACAATCAGACAGACAGGGGTGAAAACATAACCTCCAGAAGTACGCGTTCTGCTGACTGCCATAATAGTGACCACCAAAAAAATATGTATGGATACGACCCTAATCTACACCAAACTTTAATGAATTCTTCCCAGGCACCATCCTTACATCAAGTTTGGCAGAAATCGGTTTGGTATTTTTTGCGGGATCCGAGTGAAAACATAACTTCCTTGGCGGAGGTAAAAAAAAAGCAGTAGTGGCTCTAATACCACAGCACAGTATTCAAACATATCACCATAATAATGTATCAGTAAAGGATAATAAATAATGATTCTGTTTTTTCCATTAATGACGTTACTCTAGCTGGAGACTTAGTTGGTGTCATGACTGTAGAACATGCGAGTTCCTGTGGGAGAGCCAGGCTGAGAACAGCCTGACCAGGTCTTTGTGTGTGACCTTGCTGAGCGGGTATAAAAGGACTATGGGGAGGTCCCCTTTTGTTACTGTATCACTGTGGCTGTGGGCCGACAGGGGGGGGGGGGGCGTGACCCACGGAGGGCTCTCCTCTCACCCTTGCAAGCACTTCTACAAACACATGGATGCATCCTCTGAGACACATACAGACACACACACACAAACTCGAACTGTGTGTGTTGGTCACACGAGGCTGGGCAGGACTGTGTGAAGAAATGAGACGGTCTGAAAAGGGTTGATGGCTTCAGGAAAGTCAACACGCAGGGATAAAAAGAGGAAGAGTGCGGAGGAGGAGGAGGAGCGGATGAAAGGAGGGAAGTGCCGCTAAAACAGATGAAAGAGGGGAGATTTAATTACACAGCGTAGTGCTAAAACTAATGAGCTTTTGAAAAGACTTTATAGTTTTACTAATCAACTGATCATCAAGTGGTTAACTTTATTTGGGACGTTTAGGAGGAGAGTTGCAGCACTAATTTGAAGCCAAACTGAAGGCATGCAAAGGTTAATTAGGTTTACCTCCCCACAAGGACAAGGACTCCACCCCTGATTCTCTCAAAAGTCTAAATTACAGACTTTCTAACACAATTTTAGAATGACCCACAAAATCACCTGCAAATCACATGATCATTTTATTGTCCCAGAGCTTAGTGCCTCCAAATCTCCAATTTCCTTGCCAGGCTTGGGTCCATTGTCTCCTCCTCTGTGGCTGTCGCAGGTTGTAACCTGGCATATAAGCAGTATTTTGTTAACTGAACCATCCGTAATGGATCTCATACCCTTTTCGTTCCAGTGAAGAGATGGAAACCAATCATCAAGTCTTTAAACACCACCCAACAGTTTTGTTCAATGGCTGTAGAAAGTTTACCTTCAGTAAAGTAAAACTATGGATTTTTTTGGGCCTTCAAACAGCAGCTTTAAACTAAGTTGGAATAGAGGCGTTCAAAACAACCCGCCTGTTTGGAGCGGGCGGTTTGTTTGGCCTGTGGTAATGCTGGTTGCCTCACCTCAGTATGCAGAACCCTTAACTGGAGAGTCAGTTGTTGTCGTTATGGACAGCTTCACTTACGTCGATGAGTCCGAGCCGCTGCTGCTACAGAGGGTTGGTCACCTGTTTATTCAGATTTGATTTAAATTGATTTAAATTGTTCACATCGCATCAAGTTCAACGCTGCACTTCCTTGGACTCTTAACAATACAAATGCAAGTAAGAGGCCGATAAGATGACCCTGGCAGTGAGTGTGGCTGAGAGGGTAGAGCAGTTGTTCTCCAACCAGAAGATTGGCGGCTCGAATCCCAGCCCATGCTGAAGTGTCCTTGGTCAAGATGCTGAACCTCCCCAAAAAAATGGCTCCCAATGAATGGTTCACTGACTTGGAATACGGAGAACGGTGCCACATTGATTCCAATTCCTCAACCCAAACGCCTGTTCTTGCTCAATGTAACTCTGGTGAGTGGGTACAATTTCCTGAGAGTCACAGCTTAAACGATTAGATTTCGATATTCAGGAGTAATGCTGAACTGTAGATCAGTTGAAGTCTATAAACTAAAAAACTTGTGAGTTGTGTTTCATTGACAGTGAGTGGTACTAAACAGTCAGAGCTCCACTCAACACATCAATAGGCTTTGGTTTTTTCTCTGCATGAAAACCACTTGACCGCTTGGACACAGAGCCCAACAAAACTAACCTCGTGGGGCAACAGAGGGCGCTATTCTTCCGAAAACAGTTCGCATTTGCACCAAAGTTGTGTTAATTGCCACTCATCATTCACTTCATTGATGCCAGGGCTGGTAGGTTCAACCGTTGAGCTCGGCCTGAGGTTAACCAGCAGGTGACTGGTTTGACTGGTGAGGACTGGTGTTAGTTTCCCCTCTTGCCCTGGAGGGAAGACAGAGGAAGCAGACACTTCCGTCTCTCCACTGCTACAATGGACACCTGAGCTGAACTGACCATCCATGTCTCTGACCACCTGGGCCAGACGCTGGACCTCACTTGACCTTGTGTTATCTGGTGCACACCTGGGGTCACGGAGATGCCAGGAGGAGAAGTTCACCGCACTCTGAGATTGTGTTCCCAAAGAAAGAAATTTGGCATGTTTAGGGGACTGATATTTATGACTGTGCGAAATTTGGTTCAAAAGTCTGGATCTAGTTAATTTAAATATGGTTTCATTCGGGGACTTAATGCACTCTAGTAGTTTGGAAATTACTTTGATATATAAGGTTAGAGGAACTAAATAAGTAATAATGAATAATTGCAATATCTAAGTGACATCCACAGTTTATTCACAATAAAACACACTGCTATGATTAGCTGCTTCAACAAATAAGTTTTATGTTAATATTGATGTAAAAAAATAAATTATAATTGGTTATTCTTGGAATTACTGACCTAAAATGTCTCTGGTTATTTATGCACCAGTGTGTTTGGGTGTTTGTAAAACATAGTTCATCAGCAGATCAGTTTTGAATATGGTTGGCTTGATAAAGAGCAGCAGGTGATTGGATCTTACTGAAGTTTGAACAAACCAACACATCTTTAGAACTTCATCAAGGTGAACAACTCATTTTACTGTGCAATGCTGTCACTGCATCGAAACTTGAATACTTACTGTTAAGAGTCACAACACTGTTTACTAGAACGATACAAATTCCTCCACCAAGGCCCAAAAGTCCCGTTAAAATCAATCAAGCCTAAAAGCCAAGTCAACAAAACAATGCAGATCATAAAATCCACTCTGAAAGTTTCCTCATACCTTGTGTTTTTTTTTTCCTAAAGTTATATTGCCCAATTCATGTCTGTCTGCACACATTGGTGTTGATTGTTGTACTCATGTTTATCTCCTGTCTCTGTCATGTCCATTCAGCATTGCACTTATATATATTGAAAATCCTTCAATAAACAGATTTTGATTTAAAAAGTTTCCTCATCATCAGATCTTTGTCCAGATCCACACCATTTATTATTTAATTTTGGGTCAAATCCCATCCCTCCATCAAGTTTCATGGAAATCAGTAGAGTCATTTAATTGAAAATCTATTTAATTATTAAGTTAAACCCAAATAAACCCCATCACTTCTCCTCTGTTCAATTGGCAGAGCAAAGTCCAAGTCCAACTTTCAGCTCTGGATTGTTGCTGTGAGAGAATGTGAGCTTGCATCATTTCCAGCACTGGGTTCTCATGATTGTTACTTTACGTTTTAGAAAACTGCAGGGATGTGCCCATGTAGAAAAATCATTGCACTAAACCTCATATGTGGATTTGTGACCACCAGAGGGAATATGTATTTATAGCGTACTGAGAGGAATACATGTAAGAATCAATGATAACACATACAGTAGGTGATTCAGTGACTACAAGATGATAATATTTCACAGGGGAGCGCTTTCACTTCTATTCAGTTGAGCTAATCCCAGTCCCAAACCCATAATCCCACTCCACATCACTCTCTCTCCACTGCTCAACTATTCTCTCTCTCTCCTTCCCGACGAGCCACTCATCCTTTCGTTCCATCATCCCTCCGCTCTCCCTCCCTCCCCATCAAGTCGCTCGGCCGACAGGTCGGAACGGTCAACAGGCGTCTCACTCGGCTGAGCGCTCATTGTGCACGTGAATGCGGCGAGGGAGGGATGGAGGGAGAGAAAGAGAGATGGAGATGGGTATTGTGTGTTAAAGAGTGCAAACATTGAGCCAGGCCCTGCGCCTCCCTGATTTAGCCGCACATCAAAGCTCAGCAAACACACACCCCCTCGATGTCTCGGCCTTAACTCTTACCCCTCTACTCCACCCCTGATTCTCTCATCCAGCGGCACCTCGACCCCTGAACACGAGAGGCGCTTCCTGGTGGATGCTACACAGAGAAACAGTTGAAAGCTACACTTTCCACTGAATGGACAATGTGGTCAAATCTTGAAACACAGCCACTGTCTCTTGAAACGCAGTGATCACTTCTGGTCCAGTAAAATATAAATACAAAGTGAGGGAGGGGGTGAAATAATTCAACACTGGGGTCATACTGACACTGTAGCCAAGGGCTAGACCTTTTCATGAGTAATGCTCACTGTGTTTTCACTTAACGGCTGCAAATAAAGTTGTGTGCGGCTGAGTAATAGACAGTTGGCCTGTAAGATATTTAGAATGAACTCGCCTTGTTTGTGCGTGTGTTTATGCATGTATTCACACATGCATCCTCCTTTGTGTGTGTGTGTGTGGATGTTTTGTGAGTGGATATGAATGTGTGTGTATGTGTGTGTGAGTGATGTGTGTGAACCGATATTCTGTCTTCCCTGCAGCAGTGACGGCTCATTGGGGGGTTGGAGGACAGGATTAAACACAGAGGAGTGTCACTGCCTCGCTGAGTTATAGCACTCATAACACACACACACACACACGACAGTGCAGGGACACACAAACACAATGCATACAGACTCAAACACACACACATGATCAAATTTGTATAAAACAACAATGAAGCAAACAAATCTTATCATTAAAAACAATAAAATGCATGTTTCACACCGGCAGCCACTCATGACACAAAAAATGTAAATACTACTGTGTGAAATGATTCAAGCATTATCGTATATGCTTGAATATTTTATATATATAATATATATATATAAGATGTTTAGGATCAGCTAACAATTATATTCAGTAATGATTAATCTTAGAATTGTATGATTGATTATTGCCTATAAAATGGAAGAGAAACTGTGAGAGGGCCCTAAGTGACAAATCACTTCTTTAATCAAAAATCCAAAGACATTACAATTTTCCTTCATTTTAAAGAACCATGTTTTCACATTAAAGGGGCTGTTTGATAGATTTGTTGAAAAATGGCTGAAAGAAATTATCAAAACAAATGTTCAATGTTAATTGAAGAATCAGTTAATTGATTCAACATTTATAACCTTATATAAATATTAAAGCATTAGAGGGCACTGGTGCAATAAGATGTGGCATTTTTGAGGTATGAATTCACCCTATGTTAAAAAATCGAGGACACAGAAGCCGTTACCCTAGGATTTAAAGTAAGCTCATTTTACGCTATTTTCATATTCAAATTTCATGTTCTCATGAGGCTTGTGAGGCCCTTAAACAAAACAAGTGACCACAGCCCTGATGGAGAAAAAAAAAGCCGGGTAAATTGGATTTGGCCCAGCCTTAACCTCGGCCCCTCTCTGTGTTGTGTGTGTTCTGGGGGCCAGGAGGCTAATTTAATTTGTCGGGGCAGAGAGATGGGGGAACGGGTAAAGACCGTCTGTCAGTCTGAAAGTCACACTTTGCACTTCTGAAGAACTACTGTAACAACTGGAGCAGGGACGTGGATGACATATGCTCCACAGCTAAGTCATGCAGACAGCTGCAGGATACCAAAACACATCTGCTCATCCGGGAGGGCGAACAGTAAAACACACACACTGACCCATGCTGTCGGTTCATGGCTGCCAC
This sequence comes from Limanda limanda, assembly GCF_963576545.1. Lineage (NCBI taxonomy): Eukaryota > Metazoa > Chordata > Actinopteri > Pleuronectiformes > Pleuronectidae > Limanda > Limanda limanda. Next base: position 13,066,696 of record NC_083641.1, read on the forward strand.
CATGAGAGCGGTCCAACCGAGACGGTGGCGGCAATTTGGGTCCACGCCTTCCTTTAACAGCCTGAGGGGGGGGGGGGGGGGGGGGAGAAACAGAAAGGGATTCGGATTTAATCATTTTAATAATCAATATTTAGCAGATGAAATCAGAAACGTGTTTCTACATAATACTAAAACATTATTAGTATAGTGTTATGTTGGCCTCTTAACACATAGAGATATAATGATGGTAGAAAAAGTATTGTTCTTTACTCGAAAGGGAATGAATACATATAAAATGGATTTAAAGCTACTTAACTATCATGGACCTGCCTTGTTAGACACAACATTATGAACGCACACACATTGTCTTTGTCTTTATCTGAAGACACACACTTGCTCTTTGACCAGTTAATGTCTGCGGTGTAAGCCAGGTGTGTGTCGGGTTTTCTCTCCCTGAGGGTATGACATCAGGTACTGGGGCAGCTCAGCCCTGCGTGTGCCTCTGTGTGTGTGTGTGTGTGTGTGTGTGTGTGTGTGTGTGTGTGTGTGTGAGGGATCCGTCTGTCGTCTCCTGTGCTGAGCCGGCAGACACTGTGTGTGTGTGTTTACAGTCAACACGGTGGCCTCAGCCTGGTCTGCACTCAACTCTGATGCTCTCTGGCTCTGTACTGTATCAGCGTTTGTTATGAGGAAACGGATCACCACTACAGCTACATCCAAATTTCTCAGGGTGCAGTATTGGTTTCTTCTTCACATTTTCCTAGATAGCAAACACATGACTGAATAGAAAAGAATTGTAGATGAACTGTGCTCCACGATGAGGGAAACAGTTCTCTGCTGCTTCTTAAGGTGGACGTGCAATTAAATTAATAACATAGCTGGTTCCATTTCCTGTGTGTTTTAAATGTTTTATCTAACTGTCACATCAGACCTTGCACAAAATTAAAAACTGAACACTGTCACACACTACCGCTAAAACACTGGAGGAAATAGACATCAGGGCCATAAGGAAGGTTTCACCCATAGACTGTTTATAAAGATGGACGACACATCTCCACTTCCACCCACTATCCAGAAATGAAGCTAAATTACCCTGGATACGAACGCTGCCATCTTACGTATTTGTAGGCAGAGATTGGGCAGAAGCAATCAGGAGATGGCGCCACGGAAGCGAAGTCCCATCAATACACACACTCGACCAATCACGAGCCAGTCACAGCTGTCATGAAATTTCTCCTTGTTTTTATAGCATGAAATAACTCATTAAAACCACTTAGCGGAAAAATGAACAGTGCGATAAGAACTACCTTAAGTGACAGATACCATCTTTGAGGATTTTTTTTTTGACAGAGCTCTCCCCTTTCTCTGGTGCCACTCAGCAGACACACCCTGCCACAACAACACTTCTATAAACTCAAACCAAAGCACTTAACACATCTGTGACCTGCTGACTGGAACTCTCACCTACACCATCTGCCACAAGGCCACAGGTAACACAAGCCCGCAAATGGAGACACACATGGATACACACTTGTATGCACACACTCAAGTACATGGATTTGGATGCCGATATACGACAACACAAATTGCACACAATAACAATCATCGATTTGACAGTTAAAATAGATTGTACACATTGATCTGATTTATTTCTGGGTCGAACAGCGAAATTAATGGGAAATCCAACCACATGTCAACATAAAGAGTGATGTGTAAACATATCCAAAGGTAAATGGGACGTAGCAGATGCTTTAATATTTTGCTATCATGAAGTTATTTCCACAGCAAAGTTCTCGAGGTGTTGCAGGGTCCCATCATCTGTTTGTTATGAAATACGATCAACAAGACAGATGGGACCAAAAAGTACTACAAGCATAGTGCAGTGCTGTATTTCTCACACACGCATACGCAAGCACACACACACACACACAGAATCTGCAGGTGACGTGTTTCAGATTAAACAAATTGCATGTGTTTACATCATTGGATTTCTTAAAAAGATAAATGTTATGCAAACAAAAGTTGAATCAAGTCACTGTGGTAAAAATGTGTTGAGTGGTGTGGAGTGTGAACTTCCATCCTACAAACACCACCTCCTCAGACACACAGACAGACACAGATGATGCTCTTCTTCCACCTAGTGGTTAGTGGTGGGACTACAGGTTATAATGGCTGTTTCCATAACCACATGTTCCTGACTATTCTAGAAAACTCAGGAAGATGACTTGGGCTGGGACACTGGAGTAATTTTATATTTACTGCATAATAAGTATATATTATTCAGGGGATATTCTGCCCAAATAGTAACGTAAAACCGGTCAAGAAATTGACTGTAGCTCCCTTAGGTACAGTTTTAATGAGATGTCCACACTAGCAGAGGGGTTCAAAAATTAAGATATTTCTAAAGCATCCCAGATGAGGTTAGTTCACAACTGCTCGTGGGTTCAGCAGTGGTACAGTTCATTGCCATCATGAATAATAAGGGTGGTACTTGCAGCTGTCTGACAGGAGTAGACCATAAAAAACCACCTGTAATACACCCACTAGCATCTTTGAATCAGGTGGTTGACAATGAAGCGTCAACATGCTTCATTGTGAACCACGTGATTCATTCACAAGGTGTTGTTGTATATACATGTCTGTGAAATGTGTCAAACACATTCAGATAGTAGAAAAACAATATGTGATAAACACAAGAAGCCTCATTGATAAAACAAATTGAGCACTGTGTCTAGTACCTGGTCACTTCTTCAGATTGATTGGTCCTCGCTGCCTCCAGAAGAGTATCACCTTGATGGTGCAAAAAGAGAAACAGATACAGAAAAAATTACAGAAGGAGAAAGAGGAAAATTAGAGCCAGACTGATTTGTCGGTTCAACCACAAAAAAGATCAGTCGATGGGAGCCTTTCTGATTCAAATAGTATGGGCGTCAATGTTTACTGATATTACAATGTTTATTTTACAGAATAAACCATGCAGAAAATATGTGCAAGTGTGTTTATTTTCTTAATTCAAGTTCTTTGTATGTTGTTGTATTTATGTTTTTCTTGTTATTCATCATTAATTAAGATAAAGATCATGATACAACTGTAAAGTATGAAGCCTCTTACAGTTATTTTCATAGGGTTTGATAATGACATCTTAGACAATATTGCCAATTATTTTTTTTCGATATATATAAATTTGCAGATACATCAGTTTTTTACTTCCTAATATGAGCATCAGTCCTCAAATATCCTTTTCCGTCTGGCTCCACAGTATTAACTCTGACTACCACCAAACTTGTCTTAACAGAGCTCATGAGTGACTTAACAAAAGAAAAAGGTGTCAGCTGATTCAGTGTCTACCTTTGTCATCAGAGTCTTTCCTCAGGCAGAAGGCCACGGCTGCAGCAGACAGCACGCCCACAGAGGCCGCTCCTGCCCGGCCTCCACCTCCTCCTCCTCCTCCACCTCCTCCAGCTCCTCCACCTGAGCCCCGGCCCTGACCTCCGCCGCTCTCCTCCCAGTAGCGGCCGTTGTTGCGCCCCCTGCTGGCCAGGGCCGCCCAGGAGCCGCGGCGGTTCTCCAGGCTGGACAGCCACCTGGGGGCGAGGTGGTGGTACTGCACCGTGGGGGTGACACTGCTGGTCGCGGCGGGGTCCTCGGTTAGAATCCCCCTCCGGGACACGCGGGACGTGGAGACGAGCGGGTTCCGGTTCGACTCCGCGGGGGTCTCACGCACGCCCTGACACGCACTGGTCTGGAGCACGCGGCTGCACGGGGACAGGCTGCGCGACCTCCGCAGGATGAGCCGGGTGGGCACGGACGACAACATGGCGGTACACTCACCGGAGAACCAGGGGGGGTGAAGCCGTCGGTGGGCCGGTGGTTCCCGGAGACAGAGGCCGCTCTACAGCCGCCTGGGTTCGGGTATAAGCCCGGTGAGGCCTCGGTGACAGGCGGAGAGTCACGGTCCACGCAACCAAAACAAGCGCTCCACCAGCGAGGATGACAGCAGTCGGCGCGCTGCACTCTGGGAGATGTGGTTCTATTCGGCAGCAGCAACCAAAGACTAGATGCCTCGGCCAATGGAGTCGAGCGTCACCACATGGCGGCCATCTTGCTGAGGGCGGCTCGCTCACCCATAACATTGTGTTGTAGTGGTGCGTACTTTTTAAATAACCATAACTTGCTCAATTTTCAACCGATTTTTAAACTGTTTGGTTGTTTTATAAACGTCAGAGATGTAGTTATGACACTGCATACATTATTAAATTGTTTAGAAAAATAACATAATTATTCATAAGTATGTCATGGCTACATCTCGTTTATAACAAACCAAACAGTTTAAAAATCGGTTGAAAATCGAGCAAGTTATGGTTATTTACGGTTATTTACGGAGACGGTGGACTACTGGCAGAAAAAGGTCTCTGGTTCGATGCTGGTTCGACTCCACGGAGTTTCAACAAAAACTTACCTGGATAGAATAACAACATAAAGACGAACCTGGATCTGTCCAAAAGATCAAAAGATTATTCTCCCTACCCTGTCTAGTGCCCCTGAGCAAGGCACCTTACTCCCCCAACATCTGCTCCCCGGGCGCTGTACATGGCTGCCCACTGCTCTGCTCTGTGTGTCTGTCCAAATATCACACCAGATGGGATAAATGCAGAGGACTAATTTCCCCATTACATGAGTGTGTCTATGCATGTTTGTGCATGTGTGTGGGATAAATAAAGTGTATCTTCTTCTTCTTCTTCTTCAACACAATGTAATGGGTGAGCGAGCTGCCCCCTAGCAAGATGGCCGCCATGTGGTGACGTCCGGCTCCGTCGAACGAGACATCTAGTCTATGACTGTGGCGAGATGTGCATCGTACACGTACTTCCGTGTTCGCCTGAACCAATCACAGCGCTCTCAGGTGTTCAACACGTGTTTGTTGCTTTCAGCGGATCATGTCTGCAAAGAGGCTCGATGATGGAGAAAGAGCCTCAAGATAAAGAGGTTCCATTAAGCATGAAGTCGGTCCTTGTGTGCGCATGCGTCATGTTGACCTGTGCTTACGGATGTTTTTGAAAGTTCTTGCCTAAAATAACAGTTTAATCGACAGGATGATTGTAAACTGTTATATGCCAATTTGGATCAATAACAACAATATAAAACATCGGTAGCGTGTTACAGTCCCATTCAAACAAATGAAACAAGATTTAAATTCTCTTTACAGTTAACTAGGCTTTTTTTTCCTCTTTTGTTTCCCTTTGGTTTCCTATGGGGAACCTTTTGTTTTGGTTTTCTGGTGCCTTCGTGTTCCCATGTTATCAATGGGACAGTCACTCCGACCAAAATGTGATGAGACAAGCAGTTGCCTTTGAGGGAGGCTGCCCGTGGAAATAACCACTGTGGCCGCCAGATGGCGTCAAAGCACTCTGCTGGTGTGGTTTCAGCTGCACTAAACTGGACCAGTGCAGTCAGGAAGTCTCTTTAATTCCATTCGAGGATTTCACACATTATTTGGAGATTTCCCTTTTAATCAGGAAACAGGAAACACACAAACCGCATGGAGTGACAGCACTTGGGCGGTCAACCTCTGTGTGCCAGATCTTGGCCACTAGGAAGCCAACAGTGCATATCAACCAGGTAGCCCACATTAGTTTTGTACTATTGTGGCCATAGTCACCATTTACCACATGGCCCACTTTAGGGTCCAGATCTAGATGAAACCTTGCTCAGAGCACCGCATGTTTGCCACTTTTGTTTTGGATATTTGGGCCTCATTATTTACACACTGGGCAACTTTAGGCCCACATCCATTTTATTGGAGCCACAAGAAGGTCATAAGTGCTGCTTCATTACCTGAAGGGTCCCACATCTGTATTCTATCAGAAAAAAACAGCAGAAGCTAAATATATAACTCTACATGCAAGCTATGTAACATGGTTGGTCCCACTTTTCAATTCTGCATCATTATTGTAGGTTTTCCCAGTCAAATGCTTCACATTCCTTTTAGTTAATTTAAATGCTTCAAATAGGCCTGAATCAGTCTCCTGCTCCTCTCTCATGTGAGCCTTGTTAATGTGTAGATCAGTGGATCTCATTCTAGTGACATGAGGCGCTGTAGGGGGGGGGGGGTGACCATGATGACCAGGGGGAAACTGTGCAGAATACTTCTGATTTGTGTCGGGAAAATAAACAAAGAGGAGTTTGCTGACGCTATCATGCTGACGTTCGTTTCACTGAAATTCAAATTTGACTTGTTATTTTCTAAACGTTGCTTCCTCTTTCATTATTTATGATTGAATATATGAACACTGAACATTTTTCAGCTTCTGAAGCAGTAAAAGCTTTATATGCTATTTGACATAATTGTATTTCTTGCCTCTCTCCCTCATGTAAACACACTTGAATAGAAGTGCTTTTTGTGTTCGTTTGTATTTGATCTTTTGTTAGTTTTTTTGTTCTAGTGAAAGAAAACCAAACGACACACATTCCTACAAAGCAGGAAGTGTCTGCATCACATAGCAAAGGTGGAATGTTGCATGAATGTAATACTACCTGCACAGAATACTTTAAGGTTTTTAAATTTGCAGTGAAACTGAATTCTGAAACGACCTTTTTCCATTATGCAGATGGTATATACATTTTTTAAAGCAATTGTATACATTATTTACACTTACTGTAGGATGCATGGTGGTAAAGGATTGTTCAGAAAGCTTTGGACCCCCCCTACACTATAGAAAATATTCCATGTATGTCTCTTTTTACACTTTTTACACAACTTATGTTAGAAAACAGCATAAGAGAAATGTCTTAGTAAGAGATATAAATTATGTATACAAATATTTTCGCAGTGTCAACACAGAATAACAATGTATCATATGTGTGCCATGGACCCCCCCCCCCCATTAGACAACCACAGACTTGAGACCCAGAAGAATCAAGGAAACCATTTTGTCTAAATATTATTTTGTTGTGATTGAAATTCAATGGAAGCAGAACCCTTGTGACGAAGAGTCGGGCCTCTCTCTGTGGAGCAGAGCTGAAATTTATTAGGCGGAAGTGTGGTGTGCAGGCAGCAGGCCCATTGTGCACTCACCATACATGATTCATAGAGGACAACACGCTCCCCCACCATAAATCCACTGGCACCTTCACCAGTCCTCTCTCTCTAAATGCTCCAGGAGTGTGAGCGTGGGTCTGATACTTTGGATCCCGGACGATACATTACATTCCCTCTCTTTCTCTTCCAACAAATACAGCTGGAGTCACCCACACCAGCCTGTCGATATGTGCGGGCCCGTGTCTGTTCCCAAAGTGTTTTGTTAAAAAACAAAGAGCTGTCACGGTTATGTGCTCCTCAACAATGCGAGCTGTGTCTTGAGACAGTCGGCTGCACGGTTCACAGACTGACAAACACAAAGGTGAAACTGGTGTCTGTAACAAAGTGTCCGTGCACGATGCTCCAGTGGAAACTCAGTAACAGAGGAACTGGAACTGGCCGAGTTAGACAGAATTCAGTGGAAGTTGGTGACATGTCAATACATCCCACAGAAATAGTCTGTTCAGTGGTTTTTAGTTGTGTTGCATGTGAGCACAATTGATTGAGTATCAGCCTGACATCAGGTGACAGGTGGGCTTGACAGATCACCAGCATACCACAGGGCCAAAGACACTAAATCATTCACTCTCAAATTCTCCCCGAACGTCAATTTAGAGCCTCCAATTATCCAATCATGTCTTTAGACTGCTGGAGATAGCTTTCGACATGTTTTGGATTTGACTGGTATTTTTGTCTGATGATCACACACCAACTCTCCTTTTCTTTCCATTTGAAAAATGTGTCCTTTTTGCATTTTTTATTTTTTACTCTCTGAATATATCTCACTTATCTCAATTATGCTATAAAAGTCTTCTTTACTCTTGCTTCTTTATAGTATTTAGATGAGTCAGATCACAAATCTGTTTGTTTTCCACAGCAGACATTTGACTCCCAGCTTGAACTAGTTGTGAGCGGCTCTCGTGTTTTCATTAAACTCATGCTCAGCTCATCCAGGTGACAAAATTCCCTTCTCACATGACTGTGCCAGGAGGTCAAAGGTCGAGGTCTGTTGTTGAAAACCTGGAGTATCGATGAGAAGATCATTTGCATTGCACCACACTGACTTCACTGATGAAAAGACAGTTTCAATAACATTTAGGTTGAGAAATTATACCCAAGTAATGACAGTTATTCTGTGACATTGATGCACAGGTGATGTGTGTATGCTCATAACAGCTGACCACCATGTAAGATTGCCGATCGTGGTTATTGTGGTTGTTTCCATGAATGAAACTTAACAGCACAGAAAATGGCCAATTCTTGTTTTAGACAATTTCAGAATTTAGTGATCCCAGTCATGCCTGTTTGGAATGGGCTGCTTGCTTTCAGAATTATTTCTTGCCATTAGTAAGTCCACCTCAAACAGTTCTACAACAGTGTGTCACTTTTTATTGTTTGTGTGCTGGACATTGTTTGGAGAGCTTTTTATTAAGTCTACGGTGCAGAGTGACGTGAGCATTCATCCTACCTGGTTTATCTGCCATGAAGATTTTATAAACAATGTTTTTCATTGAATTAAACAGAATTTGCTTTACTACTGTTCACGTGTGTGGTTGATATATAAGCTGTTTGACACGTTCTTTGACCCAGTTTCTGACAAGTACTATAGTTTAGGAGGAAGACCGGTTCAACCGCAGACAGACTCTTCACTGCCCAACCCCCACTGACAGCTACAGAGCGCTGGTCGCCTAAGCTATTATTAATATTGTATGCACTGCTCTTTCTCGGGGAATTTGCAACACGCATGACAAGTGTGAAGTTGATCACACGCCTGGAGAGGCGGTGGACTAGTGGCAAAAACTTGGACTAGAAAAGGTCTCTGGTTCGTCTCTGGTACGACTCCATGGAGAAACAACAAAAAGACGAACCTGGATTGATCTGTCCAAAAATCCAAGAGGATTCTCCCTACCCTGTCTAGTGCCCCTGAGCAAGGCACCTTACTCCCCCAACATCTGCTCCCCGGGCTGCCCACTGCTCTGTGTGTCCTGCACCAGATGGGTTAAAAGCAGAGGTTAAATTTCCCCTTGCATGAGTGTGCTTGTGCATGTCTGTGCATGTGTTTGGGACAAATAAATGTATCTTAATCTGTATCTTAATCTTAATCAGATGAAAGATATACGGGATTTGCATTCAACAATCAGACAGAGAGAGAGACAAAAATCTGTGGAATTAGCTGCAGGTGGATGTACATGTGATCCTAAGAACTGGTTATGGTGCACTTCAGATGATTTGGCCCTGAAGATGTCACAAAAACACCCTTCTTATAAATGTTCAAGGCCGATGAAAGAGTGAGACTGAGAGAGAAAAAGATGGAGAGAGACAGCCTGCGGTGAGGAGATACAACACAGAGGTTAGTGCACTTTCAAAAATACTGCATCATTGTGTGCTTCACCAGGAAGCATGACACAGAGAGAGGGGAGGAGGGGGGGGACTCCCAGTGACTCTACACGTCAGCCAACTGCAGCCAGGCGCGCCCCCGCTGCTCCGTGAACTAACTACTTCACTGACAGGTTTGTCTGCATGCTGGGGTTGCGCGGGGGTACGTTCAAGTCCTGCAGGAAACTGCGGAATTTCCTGTATTAGCCACTGAATAGCATGTCCTCCAAAAAGGCATGTTTGAGAACACAGCTCAGTTGCTGTGATGTTACAAACCATACTGGTTCTAGCAAGTGACACACACTCACCTTCACTTAGTTTTGTTGCAGTTAAGGCAGTTGTATGATCACAGTTTTTGAGTCAGTTAATCGAAAACATAAAATTATACAAATAATCCCTCAGCACAGCGTGAGAGGTGGAGTCATTGCTAGCCACAAACATGTAGCTTACACATATCGAATTGCATTGAACTGTATCACATATATAGTTTATATACTTTTGCTTGATTTCAGACTCAGGCTCATATCCTTATAAAAAAAAACCATAACAAATGCCTGAAAGCATGAAAGGTATTGTATTGTACCATATCATATTAAATTTTCATATTGTGTCATATTGTATGATTGTTACAGTTAAAGTTTATAAAGTTCAGCTTTACTTCAGACTCATAGGTTCTTATCTGTGTAAAACAAATTTGAAATAGAGATAAATAAATGACAAATGCATGACAGGTGTGAAGGGTGGGGACGTTACTTGCCATAAAACGTGTAGCTCGCACTTATTTTATAGTATCGTAACATGTGGTACGGTGTGGCTTTGCACCAACACAGATTGTATCGTGTCGTGGAACCCGCTCGCCTCGTTTCCAATCAGAAGAATTCCCCTGAACAAAATGTCCCTGAGGCTAGAGACACGCAAGGTTTACGAGGAGCACGTAGAGGCAGCACGGGGGGGCGTTTCCATCTCTGCGTCTCTCCTGTCTGCTCAGCCGGATTCCTCCTCCTCCTCCTCCTCCTCCTCCTCCTCCTCCTCCCCCTCTTCCTCCTCTTACTGCTCACCGCATCTCCTCCCTCCTCCTCCTCCTCCTCCTCCTCCTCCTCCTCCTCCTCCTCCTCCTCCACCACCTGCCACAGCGAGCGACGCGGCGATGGAGATGATAACAGGACTGCAGGGAGAGAGAGAGGAACATATGGGTTGTGAGAGGAGCGGCTGCTAGTGAGGAGGACTGCTCAACTTATTCCATCAACTACCTTACACATCTCCACTCGTCTCCTTTTGGGGGGGTGGGTGGGTCCTTCTATCCATCACTTGTTCCCCGAGGGGCTGGATTCCGGTAACACCTCCCCGATCGCGCACGCTCCTACTCGCACGCCTTCACGGATCATCAGGAGCCAGCCCACCACCGAAGCTGCTCTCACAAGGAGGAAACTGAATTAGACAAGTTCTTCTTCCCCAGTCGAAGAGGAGGAGGAGGACCGGACAGGACAGGAGGGGCCGGCCATCGGCTCTACTTTGCTTCCGTGTCTGCAGCCGGGCCCCAGCAGGAGTCTCCTCTGCGTGCCCCCCCGGTAACAGGAGCCATGTCCGGACACACCGTGACCATCCCGGACGACCGGGCGTTCGCCAGCTTCAAGGCCGAGTGTCTGTGCGAGGAGGGCTGGAGGATGAGCTGCAACAAGGGAGGCATCACCGTGTGGACCCAGGGGCTGGAGGAGGGACACTCCGTCCACCAGATCAAGGTGAGACCACTTTACAGTCCGCAGGTAGGACGTGGGTCCCACCTGTGAATCCAGGGGGGTATTTTGCAAGTTCGTATTTAGGGAATTATGGATGATGTGGAAAAAAAAGTTGATCAAGATAAACATTTTGCATATCGGGCGATATCCATAATTATCATTATAAATGGTGTCACGTGATGTTTGAGATATAATCGTGATCGTGATATAATGATAGTTATCCAGATAAATAAGTTCTCCTGATAACTACCCATATGGATAAGCAATATTTTGTGTCTAGCAATGTCCGTACTTTTCATGCTTTCATGCATTTTGTCATTTATTTATCGTTATTTTCATCTTTTTACAAATATGACTATCCATTATCAAAATAATGTGACATGTATCATAAATATCACGTTAGTATGTCTTTAGAGACTGAAGACCGACTTTTGCTGTTGAGTAAAGGTTGGGTTTTTAAAGTCTTTAGGAACTAAGAATGACAAACAGCAAACATTCTGAGGCAGATCAGATGTGTGATATACCTCCCAACCAGGGGCGGGGCCAGGAGGGGGGGGGGGGTCTGATTGGCCCCTGAAGTGCCTCTCTCCTGTCAGCAGTTTTTAAATAATAATAAACTTACTAACACTTACTAACAATTAATATCTCAATATATTAAGATTTCTACCCAATATTCCACAATCTGTCTTAACAAGGAATTATTTAATAAATATAAACAATGATGAATAATTCAGAGCTAACAATAAATAAGGATTGTTCCTCACTGAGTGAGGAGGTGTGCATGGGTTTTGGACATAAAATTGCCCCCTTTGTTTAAAGTGGGGCCCCTTTATGGTCCCTGATTGAAGAAAAATCCAAAATCCTGTTTCTGACTGTGGTTGTGTAAGCATTATAACAATATATATTAAACTTTTGCGATAATTATTGATTTTGTATTATCCCCCAGCCCTACTTAATCTAGTGCATTTCTATTACAAACATTCATAGGAAAAAGATTGAGGGCATGTTTTTGTGAAGGTCTGCACAAACACAAAGGGAAAGGGGAGATATAAAACTCTGCTGTTTAATCAAACTGGCAGAGAACGAGAGAAGAACTCTTTCTAAATTCCCACATGATCCAAACTGCTGAAGTGCTTGAACCATTGCTCTTTGCTGCAGCGCCCCATTGGAGCTGCTGAGGCTTCTCCAAACCACTAAAACCAGATTCCACAGTAACACAGTGATAGCATACTGTCTGTACTGTATGTTGTTACTATATAAACACTAAAAACAATGGGGTGGAATGAAATGGTCCCAATCTAATAGTACCAGTGCAACTGTAGACACATTTTCATGATCCTTGTGTAGTGAGTACATCCTGTGTTAGACTCGCTGATAGAAATGTGTGTAGTGATCAGGTTGTGAACTACTGCCTGATACTCAATATAAGAAATTACCTGCAGTGAGAGCAGGAGTGAGCCGCAGGAGGCAGCTTTCATTCTCCAGGGACACGTCATAAACCTCCACCAGGGAAACTATGATCTGCAGCCATTAGCATGTCATTGTGGGTAGTAGAGCATACACTACGTCAACAGCTGCACAATTAGATTTGCTATCCATTCAAAAAAATTTGCAGTTTAAAGACGGTATTTTGGGCCACTACTTCAGGTAAGAGAAAAATAATAATGTGACTGACATGTTAAAGAACTTGATGAGTAAACTTAATTATCTATGCAAATAGCAGCCATGGCAGTTGCTGGCCACTGTGAATATTTGTCTTGGGAGTCAACGAGGAGGTGTCATTAGCACAGAAGTGCACCTTTAATCCATTGGGAAAAAAAATTGCATATCACCTAACACATAATATTTGACCACAGTCCTTAGTATTACTTTTTTAATGGTGTTCTGGGAGAGAGGCCCGGATGAAAAACAATTATTCAGTTGAGCTCTTCACAGCATACTTCTCTGGTTGTTTGCACATGTTAAAATTAAAAGTTGCATACAGCAAACATCCTTGTTTTAATTGTATACAAGAACCTAATTAAAATGATCAACCTAAATCTTTTATTTAAAGGTAATTCACGTTTTGGCTCAGGTGCTCTGCCCATCCTTACCTGGCTGTTTTTTTTTTTTGTATATATCTTCAGGACATTCATGCATACATGTATTTATTTTGGGCAAACATACATACTTGAATACATGATGAAAGTTTAAGTTAAGTCCAGCAGATTTTGGGACCCACAGCCCTGTGGAAACTGTAAAAATAATACAAAAGACACAGCTATATCACACTTTCAGCTGCAGTGAATTCACTATGACAGCACGCACGACACTCTCCACTTAGCTTCAGCTGTCAGCTGGGACCCTAACTGACAATTGAGTGCGTTTAGTGGCTCAAACTCTCTTGTCATGTTGTCAATTTCACTTTGAAGACGGATTTGGCCTCACAGTTGACAGGTTTTTGGGAAGCTTTACTGGTCTGAGCAATGCTGAGTGTGTGATTACTTACAGTTAGTCTGGGAAACAAACGCCTCCCTCCCATATTTACTTTCTACTTTCTTCTCTGTGTCAATGTGTGTGTTTGTGCTTTCCTACTGGTGTATCCGGATCTGAGGCGCGTGAGTGAGCCACCAGGTGTTTACTTTATAAAATAAAGTTGTGTGCATATGTGTGTGTGCGTGCATGGGCGTGCGTCTGTGTGCATAGGGGTGTTATCTTTCTGTCCAGGGTCCGCAACAGCAGAGGGATTTTCTCATCCCTGTCTTTATACATGTGAGGCAGGTCCTTTAGTGTGCATTTGTTGCCTATCAGATTTGTGTGAATCAGCAATCATTTGCCTTGCGATTCCTCAGGCTATGTCCTGTGTGTGCTCAAGGAGAGGTGTGTGATAAAGCGGGTGCGCATGTGTTTGTGTGTGCGTGCTTGCACAGGGTACTGTTCTGCCTATTCATGCTTTTTCATACAGGACAGGTGTGTTTCCTCACCACAGCTTCTGTAAACATTAAAGTAGAAAGTGCACACACACACACACACAATTGGCGTCTGGGCGGGACAAAGAGCTATAATGTAACCGGCACTCTATCTTTATGTAAACATGACAGTTGCAGTAGCTTGACGCACCACTCATTTTCTCTATTAAAAGACTGACAATGCTTTTTCCACAGCCTTTCTTGCTGCATCACTTTCTCTTTTCCTATACAGCGTTAATGGCGGTATAGGAAAAAACAAAACAACAACGACAGTGCACTATATCCAAATCAGAGAATGAGAGAGACAACAGCCTGGCAATCGTCATTATCATTAGTGGTCTAATTATCATCAGCCTCATTATCATCATAATCATCTCCACAGCCATATTCACCAATAATGGCTTTTATATCACAGTGTAATCACTGTGGTTATCACTCACACTAATCATCATCATCCTCCTCCTCCTCCTCATCATCATCATCATCATCATCATCATCATCATCATCATCATCATCATCATCATCATCATCATCATCATCATCATCATCATCATCATCATCATCATCATCATCATCATCATCATCATCAATGATATTAGTGATGCTAACAATCATAATGCTAATAATGATAATGCTAATAATCATAATGCTAATAATAATGACAATTACAATTCCGATGATGACTGTGATGATGATGTTGATGGCGACTGAGAATAGTTATCATCATCATCATCATCATCATCATCATCATCATCATCATCATCATCATCATCATCATCATCATCATCATCATCATCATCATCATCATCATCATCATCAATTATAACAACAACAATGAGAATAAGAATGGTTATTATCATTAATACCCACATGATGATAATGATGATGATGATGATGATGATGATGATGATGATGATGATGATGATGATAATAATATCTATTATGCATTTATTGTCAGCAGATGACTCCACACTCACAATGTGTGTGTATATATATGTGTGTGCTAGTGTGTAGGTGGTTTTGTTTTCTTTAATAGTTTGACAAACTGTCAGATGGCTGCCACACACACACACACACACACTGAATGAACACTCCTGGGTTTGCCCGCTCCCACACTGACACAGAGGGATGCCTGGCTCTGAATCACACACACTCACCCCTCTTTTATTTATTTTTTTCCTAATTGTCTCCCACAATCATGTATGAGCACCTAGGGGAGCAAATGATGAGAGTTGACAGGTACGAGGGACAAAGGGATGGAGGGAAGAGAATCACGGGGAGAGAACAAGAGTGGGCGAGACATGGAATGAGGCGGGTGGAGTAGGTGGGATGTGCAGGGGTCACAGGTCGTTGGCTTCGCCCTGAGTGGGCAGCCAGCACAGTGAATACACGCTCGAAGAGACAACTTCACAAACACTCTGTTTGTGTCCCTGCGTTTTGTCTTTCCCCGTGTCTGACTTTTGTAAACTCTTTTTCACCCGCATCTCTAATTCCGTCATCTGCTTAGTTTACTGAATTAGGGCCTAAACGAATTACCCACACATATATTGAGCAGGCTTCATTTTGTCCTGGATGTCTTTTGCTCCCTTCTCTTCTCCTCTTTCATCTGTCACATTTGTTTTCCTTTCTATCGCTTTCCACTGCACTGTTTCTGTTTGTCTGTGGATACAAGGCATCCAGTCTTCTCTCACAGATTTCAAATTTGATACCTTATTCATTTTGAAGCCCAATCATAGTGAACACTTTATGTGTTTTGGTTGTTCCAATGTGGTTAGTCCCTGTTGAAGATTCAGAAACAACCCTGTAATTTCATAGAAAGATTTCCTTCAGTCCTGCCTGCAGGATTCATCATGCATTCTCTACTTGTAATCTGTAATGTCAACTTACAGCGTTTCCCCCTGTTCCGTTCTCTACCTCTCACACTCACGCAATCATTTCTGGCTAATGTTTTTAAACTAATCTGACTTTAAAGGCATAGTTCACCCAGAAATGAAAAATGCACTAATTACTCACCACTGTGCCGATGGAAAGGGTGGGGTAAGGGTTAAGGCTCCAGTATGCTACTCCTACTCCGAGGCGCGCGGAGGGACGCACGGATCCCACGGACTCTTTTTCATTTATGCTTCTCCGACGACTGTACGTCCTGAAAACAATTCACCGCCAAACAGTAGGTGGTGCAACGGAAGACAAGCTTAGAAAAGCCTACCTGATCAATGTGCGTAGAAGAAGTCCACGTTTGTTTGTTTACCTCCTCCCGGCGTACCTCACAAACAGTGAACGATGGCAACTAACAGAACTAAATAAAGTGACACCCAGCCGGTCACAAATGCTGATGTTATAATTTCTAAGCGCAGCGGTTCCCCGGTCTTGTTTCCGAACTGTGTTGCTAATTCCAAAGCTTGAAGCTACACGGAGGCAGCTAGCTTCCCCACCAGCTTCCACACAAAGTCAGCAGGGACTCCCGTTACTAACTAGCTACTACCAAGTGGTTGCTTCTAACCTGACGGTGTTTGAGTAAAAGTGTCATGATAGCCGTGGAATTAAAGTCGTGACCGCGGGTTTTTGCGCTATTACCACCGCAGTTAGCATGGTGGCTAGCACGCTAGCGCCGTTATGACAGGGCATTATAATGTTTGTGACTGTACACACATGCCGTCAGTGCTCTAACCAGCCGCCGGACAACTCCGCTGGCTTAACACACTTGTCACATTAATAGTAGTTGTGTTTGGGTTTGTTGTGATATAGGGAATGAAACAGGAAGTTTGAGGTCCGGAAATGGTGTCGTTCCCAAATGCTGTCGTTAGCGGACCAATCACAGCCGGGGGCTGTCCCTAAGCTCTCTGCCATGCCGACGTGTAGTTAGAAAAATCAGAGGTGCACGAAAAGCTCTATCCGAGGCGCTGGGAGAGGGCGTTTCTCTGTCCGTTTCAGTCCGTGTCCGTCAAAACGGAGAAGCATATATCAGCCTTTAGAGTCAACAAAACACTTTTGGAGTTTCAGGGGTAAACAGTGTTACAGCCAGATCGATTACAAACGTAAAAACCAACTGGAAAAAAAAAAAAAATGCCTCCACACTGATCCTGTGGTGTCACCCAAGTGTCAGTAAGCCCAAATTTTCCCCGAAACTAGGTCATTATATATTTTTAGCTCAAATGTCCTCTGTTATCCTCCTCCGGATCAGCGTACCCGCGTGGATCACAGTAGATAATGAGAGAATTTTTTGGGGGGGTAAACTATCCCTTTATTGGATTGTCATTGCATTTGCTGTGTCAGCTATGCATCGGATGACTCAACAATCTCTAATCACATTTGAACAGTTAATGAGCTTGTGTCTGACACACAGATCTTTCCCCTGGACTTCCCACACTCTGTTTTCCTGCTCACAGTGCTTGAGACTTTCTACTTCATTCTTTACTTCAGGTTGGAGGACGACCACTCTACCTCAGCCGTTGTAGGGCGGCTATTGTAGGCTTTCTACACCTCCGTGGCCACTTAAATACATATATATATATATAGATACACCTGTATAGTATAATCCAGACTGCCTAATACAATATCAATATACCTTTACAGAGATCACAGTAATCAGATTATATTAACATCTTCAGAAATAAATATTTGTGTAATACATTTTACACGTTAATTAATGAGGTTTAAGTTGATATATCAGTCAGTCCTGTACAACAGCAGCAACTAGCCATTTATTAGCCTATGCTAAACCAGGTCATATGCTTCAACTATTCACACCTTCGGTCAATCAATTTAAGAGTCTCCAATGAACCTAACCCCAATCTGCAGGTCTTTGCACTGTGAGATAAAGACTTGCAGACTAGTTTAATTTTTTTTTTAAACTCTGACTGTGGGTCTGAAAGTATTTGTGAATGATTAACCTATTTTGCAACTAGTTAAATATATTTTGTGCCTTTCACAAAGCTCTGGTGAGAACACATTTTTGTCGTCCGTGTTAGCTCCTTACTAATTGATGTGACCCCCAGCGCCGCCGCTCCCATAACGCGCACTACGCGCTGTGCGTAGGGCACCAAGTCCTGAGGGGGCACCAGAAAATAGGCAACTGAAAAATCATCATAGTTCTAATAATTATGTAGCCGAGCGTTTGGTTGTATCATAGGTCCGGCCTCAGCCGACAAAGGACACGAGAGCAGGTCATGCGCTCGGCACAGCACACCCGTTTATTCTCCGCTCACTTTGCAACTTCACTCATCACAGAATCCACTTCCTTTAAAACCCCCTTTCAAAATAAGAGTCAATGCCAACAACCCGCTTAGAACAGGAAATACAAGTCAACCCTCAACAATAACGTGATTAAATAAAATAGCTTACAATTATAATACCGATATTATTTCAGTATAGCAATGTTAGGCAGCTTTTGGGCATATATATCACAAAACAGGCAGAACAAGAGATATATTTAATTGCTCAAAAAAAAAGTTACATGACAAGTCCTGTCATTGAGAGTCCATCAGCAGGTGACAATGTAGAGACCTGTGTGCCCCCTCCAACTGATCCTGCTCTTTGGCCGCCACCAGTTTTAGAGGCGGATCGTGTTGAAATAGTACGAAGAAGTCCATTTAAAATCCCATCAGATTTAAATTTTCCAAGGGGACTAGATGGCAGGGCGTTTAATAGTAGCCTACAATTCAAAACACTCTCAAATGGAGAGAAAATCACGAGAAGTTGGCTTGTTTACTCGCAACAAAGCAAAGCTGTGAAGATTTTTTCAATACTTGAATGTGTGTGTTTGTTCTACATAGTGTGTTTACAAAGTAAAGTAAAATTGTGTGAATTTTCTGCTTCTAAATCTTTGCTTTATTGAAGAAGATTGCTAACTTGTATACTTCTGCTATTAGTTTGTATTTATGGATGACTATTTAATTTCTACGAAGATTTTGCACATCCCAATACTTGTGTTTATGTATGTTTTGGCTGTTCTGTGTACTGTGTTTACAAAGTAGATTTTCCTTTTTCGTTTTAATAAAATGTTTAACTGGGGGGGGGGGGGGTTGTCATATGCATTGAATCTGTATTTTCCTGTTCCCTGATTCACAACTTCTCGTTCTCTCTGAGGGTTTTTGTGTTGGGATGTCTTGGCTGTGGTGAAGCCCTGTGAGCTATGTCTGTGTCTTAGGACCCTATAAATAAAATTGATTTAAAGGACAGGGGCTCAGCAGTGAGTGCACCTAGTAACATTGGTTGCCATGTAGCAACATGCTACATGGTTTTCTTATCCTAATTTTGTCTTGCATTTATTCGTTCAGTTAATTCGTAACAAAATGCAACATCATGTTCAAAAAACCCTTTGGACAGAAAAGTGAGTAAATAACCTGCTTGAATGTCACATGCAAGAAAACTCCAGATATGAAAAAACTGCTACAAGTTTGTTGTTACATTTCTTGAACAAGTGGAGTCGAAATGGGTCAACTGAGAATTCTAGTGTTTTCTGGTCCCAGAACAATTAACTTAATTTGGGTCTTTGCCTGAAAGCCTTTTCTGAAATGGGGACTTTTTGTGAGTTTTCCATTGTCACAGTTGTGCTTCATTCCCTTTAGTATGACATCATTCCCCAACTCCTCACTCCCCTGCTGACCTACGCTCACTTTATACGTTAACAACAAACACCATCACTATAACAAGGTATAAGGACACATACAAGACTTGAAGATTACTTTGTGTTTGTGCAGCAGACAGACACAGGAAGTGACGTAATAACTCTGCTGCGTTGATCGCGTAATTTTATTTAAAGCACCCCGAGACCGACGTCAGCTCTTATCACCACAAACTCTCTTGACGCACTCGTCGGTGTCTTCTACGTGGGTGACACTTCTTTTTCTGATGTTCACATTTCACACCTTGGAATCAGATGACCAATAGCAACAGAGTAGGCAATTGGCCAATCAGAGCAGACTGGACTTCATAGGTAGGGGGCCTCAAAGAGACAGCATTCCAGACAGGAAGAAAAGAGGCGAAGCAGAAATAGACTGAGAAAAGTGTGCTTTCTGAACACTAGAGCATGTCAACCTTAACCCAAATTAAAATGAATAACCCAAATCAAAGTGAATGAATATGAGCATATGTCTCCTTTAAATTGTTCTGAAGGAGCTCTACAGATAACACCTTAAATTGCAAGTGTTTCTCCAAATGTGCAGCACATGATATTTTACAAGCTTTTGGTATGAATGGATAGAGAAGACCTCCTGTTTCAACAGCTGTAAACCCAGTGTAGTGTGAAGATGGTGATCATCTTCTCAAATTAAGCCCACGGGGAACACAGGAAACATGATGGTACAGGCGGAGCTTTAAACCTTCTGAACTGATTTGTGATTGGAGTTTAAATCCATCTGGGACAGACGAGCTCCATCCACTTCTTTCTCATTTACTCTTCCTCTGTTTTTCGGCCAATTCTCTGGCCGCTCACTTGTTCTTCTTGATTGTGTTTCTAAATCTCCATAGCTTTGTCCTATATTTTCTTTACCTCTCTGTGACTCTCCCTCCTCTTCCATCTTGTTGTTATTATTAAGACTCCTGTTATTATTAAAACCCCCTGATAATTGTAACTGTAGTAACAACTTGACTCTAGGGCTGCAGACCGCTCTTTACATGGCCTGTGTATGTACACTGCCATCTACTCCAACCCTGGCATAGGCATGAGTCCCTATGGTTTCATTAACAAACTGTGTGACACACCTACACAAGACTAGTTCCATATCAACACATATCGATATAAACAGCTAAATCCACCGAGAATTAAAATATATCCCTATACTTTACTTTAAGATTTCTTTAAGTAGACTTTTTGACCAAATATGGTCGCCAGCGTACTTCCACCTACATTATTTTTAGATATATATCATTGAATCTGGGTTGCAGCTGAACATGGTTCAGTATCATTTCTGGTTTTAAACATTATAAATATCCTATCATATCCTAACCCCTTTGTCCGAAAAAAGCAGGGGACCTATCGCTGTTTGAGCAGCCAGACCCTCAGCTTCCTTTTTACTCCCATAATTGTGTGTGTGCGCATGTGTGTGAATGTGTGTTTGTCTCTGTCCCGTTCTGAATGTGTTGTTTTCCATTTAAGAGCTCAAGTCTAGTAATGACTCATCTGTGGTCCATGGTCTGCCTCTGGAACATCTTCTCCATCTCTCTCCCTCTTTCACACAAACACGCACGCACGCACGCACGCACGCACGCACACATACACACACTTTCACACGCACACACACGCACACACACACTCTGTCTTTTCTCTGCTCTCAGACCCTGACACTCTCCAGCCATCTGATGTCTAATCATTCACACATCACTTGCCTTATCTGTCCTGTCCTGAGTATGTGCAGTATCCTTCCACACTTATATTTACATACTTCCTCTAAATTCATTTATTTTTGTTTGCATATCAGATCAAGCGTGGATGTTGTCTTTGTGCTGGGGTTGTTTTTGTTCGCTCAAACCTTTGTCAGCATGAATAGCAGCAAACTCTGTAGTTCTCCTCAACACTGGCACAGTACTCTCCTATGAACTTAAGGCATGCAGCTTCATTAAAATTGAATGGATTTTCCTGCTGCATAGCCTGCATGGGTTATATTGTAAATATATATTCAGCAAAATAGGCAAGTCAATTCAGCTGTGTTAGCTCTTTGTAGTTGATTCTTCATTGCCTGACTAAAACCACTTCTTTTTCTGTCTCTCAGTGTCGGATGGTGTGCAAGGACGTCTCAGCTGAGACCATGTACGACGTGCTCCATGACATCGAATATAGACGGAAATGGGACGCAAACGTCATAGAGACTTTCGACATCGGGAAACTCACGGTCAATGCGGATGTCGGTTACTATTCATGTATGTGGTACACTCACGTGTGAACATATGCTGCACATACTGTTTACATCGGTCCTTTGCACAGTCATTTCATTTGGGCCTGTGAAGGGAAGCAGATACACACAAGTCCATATTGATCTACAATGTTGAGTTCACCAGATTTATCTTTTTTTAATTTACAGGGAAGTGTCCAAAACCTCTTCAGAACCGTGATGTCATCACACTTCGTTCCTGGCTGCCAATGGGGAAAGATTATATCATCATGAACTACTCCGTCAAACATGTTGTGAGTGCAACACACACTCTCACACACACATACGTTGCACACACTCCAGCGGGGATTTGCATTCATGGCACTCATGACTTCATGGAACAGTGCATACCTACACCAAGGCCCAAAAGAACCACAAATTATTCATTGAAGAAAAGGTGAAAATTTAAAAATATAATAATAATTTACATAAACATGCAATTTTTAAAGAAAGTCCCTTTAATTCCTGGATCACATTGGGTGAACCTTTATCCTGTTTAGCTAAAGGGTGTTGTGCTGCAATGTGCTGCACTTTGGAAAGGTAGCAAAACAAAACTGTGTGCGTTAGCCATTTAACAGTCTACTCATGTGGAACCAGTGCATCCAGGCAGGAACTGGAGAGACAAGTTGGCCCCTTCCCAGGGTGTTAATGTACCTCCTGCATTTGATTCATTTACCTCGGCAAATGGTAGCTGTACTGTGGTTGGCAATGCTTTATCTTAAGTGTCGGATCATATTATGTAATTCTGTTGAATATGTGTGCATTTTTAGCTCAGCTTACATTCATGCTCTTTAATAATTTGAGTAATTTCACTAGCAAAGGTCAGTAAGAGAAAACAGACTGATTAGAGAACACTGCGACTGTGTGAGTTACTTTCATAGTGAATCAGGCCTGAAATCCTGCCTTTACTTTGGCTCCATATCTGTGTTTCTTGTCCAATTAGAAGAGGAGGACAAATATAATCCATTTGTATAATCTTGTACACCTCTCTCTAGGGCTACTGTACAACAAGTGATTATCTCCACCATTGATTCATCTGCAGATCAATTGATTGTCTGGTCTTGACAATGTTATCAAACAGTGACAATGCATTTCACAGTGTTGTGGTATGATAAATCAATTATCGAGTAATTGCCGATTGATTTTTTAAGACCAATAAGTTAATCAAGGAACCCTTTTAGCTTGTCCTCTCTCCCTCTGTCCCCCCGTCTTCTATCTCTTCTCTTTTTGCATGTCTAGTTTTCTTTTTCTGCTCTGTCTTTCTTGGTTTTCCTTCTTTTTTTCCTCCTTTTCCGTCTCTGTTCCTCAATCCCATTTTCCTTCACTATTATCGTGTTTACAGAAGGATAAGACCTCTCATGTGACTGCTGGCTGTTGACTTCCGTCTCGCCTTCCGCATTCCTGCATCAATAAGTAGTTAGAAACATAATAGAGTGTGTGTGCGTGTGTGAGTGCGTATGTGTGTGTAAACTGGGTTCCATACGAGTGTGCATGACTGTGTGATTAGCCAAGGTCACTTTCGATAGTCAGTAGTATCTGAGAGCTTGACTTGTGAAGCGCAGCTTAAGGGGATACTCAGTGGAGTGTTGAGTTTGTGCATCCACTGCCAGGAGTCAGCCCACTTGTCCTGTATTGGACTTTACATTCTATAAGCTCTCGTCCAGGATTATTTATGTTTGACAGGTTCTAAAAAGCCCCTTTATGACCCAGCTGCCATTGTATCTGGTTACTTTAGTTTGCTCCACTGCTAAATCTCCCATTGGACAATGGGCATATTGTTATAGTCTAATTAATTCTTGCATGGGAGGCTTATATGTTTATGTAAGGGATACAGCTAACCACTGTTCTATCAGCTGATCTGTTGAGTACTTTTCTTTAAGCCACAGTGACAGCATGGCTACAGAGATGCAATGCCACCACTGGCCCACCACTTTGTTCCTTTCTCAAAGTATTACAACCACTAGTGGGTCGATAATTACATTTTGTATAGCCAATTATGGTCAGCAGAGGCCTGTTGACTTTGGTGAACTTTCCCTCTAGAGACAAAATCAAGTCTAAATTTAAGTAATTTTTGTATGATCAAATACTACAAAATACCTGCCAAAATGCATGCTAACATGCTTAACTATGTTGAAGATGGTAAACATAAGATTAAGTCAGCATGCTAACACTCTAATCAACGGGTTAAATATCATAACAGCTAAACAGCATCACGCTAGCAGTGTCGTTGTGAGCATCTTGGCATGTGAGCATGCTAAGCTATGGTAAACGGCATAAACATTACAAAACATCTTCATGCTAGCATTGTCATTCCCGCGCATGCTAGCATGACTTATACTTCAACTTTCCCTCAGTCATGCCGACAAACAAATCCTCTGCTTTAGCTCAGCCAAGTCAAATACAAAGTTTCCAGAAAGCCGCGAAAGATTTTACAAAAACTATCAGGAGAAATTCCTATAATGGAACCTATTGGTTAAGAAATGGACTGTACCTCATCTGTGAGTCAAATAGCAGGAAAAGATACGTTATCTGATGTTCTCCTCTGATAGCAGGTCGTTAGCTGACTGCTACTCTGTGGGATTTGTGCCTGTCCCAATTAGCACAGGCTAACCAGTACTGCAATTTACCATCATAAATAAAATTCTTAGATATGTAGTCAAATGAGCCGGCTGCTGGGAATAGAAGGCTAACGCTGGCCTGTGCTGCTGTGTAATTCACAGGGTTTAGGTTGGACTGGATTTGCATTAAAAATATGATTGTGAAGCAGAAAATCAGCTTGACCAGCAGCTTAAAAACAGCACCAAAAGCTCCCTTGAATTCCAGTGCTGACTCTGCACACCCTTTATATGTTATTTGATAAATGTTCACAAAGAGCTCAAGACAAAGTTCTGAAGATTGTGTCGGCTACATAAAGCAGATATTAAAATAAGGCTATTGTTATGCAGCAGGGGTTTCGTAGTATTTGTGCTTGAGGTTGAATATGTGTATTATTTGCATTAACTGATGGATTACTTTAGCTGTAGTGTATGAAAGCCAATAAATAAATTGAATAGGAAAATGTGCAGAAATGAAGATTTTCCAGTGTTCTTTGTTCCGATCGAGGACGCGTTTGAGAGATAACCAAGTTGCCGGTAGATGCAATGCGCAAGGATGATGAATTATGTGTGTTGTCTTTCCAGAAATACCCTTCGAAAAAGGACATGGTGCGAGCTGTGTCCATTCAGACTGGCTACATGATCCAGAGCCAGGGGCCCAAGGCCTGTACCCTTACGTACATGGCCAACATAGATCCACGAGGTAACGAATACACACACACACACACACACACACACACACAAACACACACACACTTTTCTCTCAATGGCATGATGCATTCCCCATCCCCTTATCCTAACCTTAATGATCACACCTACAGTAAATGACTAACCCTTCTCCTAAACCCCATTCTAACCAAAACCCTAACCCTTAAACCGAGTCCTCAAACAGCCCTTTGAATTTATGAAGACCAGCCAAAATATCCTCACAAAGTCACAATGTCCTCACAATGAATTGGCCCTCATAACTGTAGACACGCGCACACACACAGCAATCAGCACACAAGGACAAACTCAGACTACAATCACAGAAAGACCGAAACACACACATTCAGGTGCTTGACACATGATCAAACTTCTAATGAATGATTCATTCCCCTGCCTTTATGTCAAAATGAGTTGTCATAGTAACCATATGAAGGACTCTCTCGATCAGTCCCTTTTCCTCCTCTTCTCTCTCCCTTCTTTCTTTTTGGTCTCATTTTCTATTCATTACTCCATGTATCTGGTTCTCCCTTTAATTCACTTCTTCACTGTCATTCTTTTGCATGCGAGTGCTTATTGGGCAAATTTCCTTAATCACTATGAGGTGCGTGTATTATTGTGCGTTTCTGTGTGTGTTTGAGTGTGAAGTTTGTTCAGAGCTTCACTTTGATCCTGGATGACATGACATACAGTAAAGCAGCCTTTAAATCCTTTTTTTTTTATCTCCCCATCCTCCTCTTCCTTTTTTCTTCTTCCTGTCTTCTAATCTCTCTCAATTTGTCTCTCTCTCTCTCTTCTTCTGCTCACTCTGTCTCCTTTTGCAGGTTCATTACCCAAGTGGGTTGTCAACAAGTCTTCTCACTACCTTGCTCCTCGCGTAAGTAATTTGCAGATCGACGCAGATTCTGAGCCTTTTGTGTGTTTGTCGATGTGTTAATCCACAGACACTGCGTTGAGGTTAAACACAGCACAGAGGATGCTAAACATGCAGAGCTTATCTATATGTTAAATATGCACTCACACATTCCACACATACAGGTTATTGCAGTTGTTTGCTGTAACCTGTGTGTGCACATTTGTGGAAATAGGGCAAAGACTCTCCTGAGAAAGGCAGACGGCATCCTGGGAGAAATCCCTTTACGATGGAGTGAAAAATAGAAGCTCAGTGAGACGTATAAATCCCACTGAACATAACCGAGCTGATGACTTCAATACATAGACTGTATATTAGGACAAATTTAAACCCTGCCTCCTCCATGTCAGTGGAAATGACAAAGAAATCTAAGTACACGTAAAATAATTTTAAATAAAGATTGTTTTTGTCATAGGTAGTTCCTACGACACTGCTGTTGGTTCCAGTGTTCATTTTTAACTAGTACGTTTGGTTTTGATTAGCTATTTGATGCCCCCCCTCAAAAAACCACGGTGAAACGTCACGATTGACAGCTGAGTCTGACTTGTGATTGGTTGAGCCTGTGTATCGAGGGGACGTCCACACCAAGGACCCATCCCCCGATTGCTACTGTCCTGACTTTTGGTCCAAATGTGCAAAACGGCCGCATGCTTATACAGGATATTTATCTTCATTTCTGTATTGCGGGATGAAGTGGGATGCATCTTCCATCCTGATACAGAGTCTGTACTGGAATATAATAAATATTGGAAGAATTTTTTTTCTAGGTCTTTTTTTATTATTCACAATTCATATATAGTAATTGCTCCTGCACCTTTTATGCTATGATGAATATGTGAAGGGCTCTGTATGGCCATGTAGCTCTTCCCAATTTCCCAACCCAATATTTTATTCATTTTTCTATATGTGACATTTTATAACTTTAGGATTATGTAATTGTCCTTTTTATCTCCTGTGACCCTGTCGCCCATCCATCTCCTATCAACTATTAAGATTAAGATTAAGATACTATGTTGAGTTTTTAGTTCAATCCCCCTCAAGACAGTGTTGACCAAAAATGAAAATTCGAAAAACATTTAAGTACTAATTATTCCTGGTGATCCCTGACATTATTTATTTTTCTGTTTCTCTGTTGAACTTGTTAAAGATCATTGCAAATCTGTAATAAAATTTTAAAAAAATGTCATTCTAGGCAATGAAGAAGATCAACAAAGCCGGTTTGAAGTATTCGGAGTGGAAGCAGAAACACAACCCTGGGTATAAGCCGTGGCTCTACCCTGAGCAGACTACATTACCCAGCATCCCACTCTCTGAGCTCAGCATCCAGCGTGCAGAGAGCCTGGAGAATATTGATGAAAGCTCACTGGCCGAGACTCAGGAGAGAGACGACAGCGACTAACGCACACGCGCACACACACGCGCACACACACACACACACACACACACATATATTTGCATACGCCGATATACTGACAGTCACATGTATGTAAGCACTCATGCACACAAACCAAATCATACTTCACCTTCTTGATCCCATGCTTTCATACATAATATATAAACACACACATATACAGTCATGCATCATAGATGCACTTACATCTACAAACCCACCCACCCACTCAAAAGGGGCTGCAAGACTTATGTGATTTCTCTATCAACATTTTCTAATCACGGCCTATGAAGATTATAAGAGTAAAAGTACTGTATAGTATTTTCACTGAGAGTCACTGATATGAACTATGAACAATATGAAAAAATATGAACAATGGATTTCAAAATTCGACTTCTCTCCTGGGAAAACACTGGTGCAACCCCTAATGGTGATGTACACAGTTAGAACATACTCATATAGACAAATGGACACACACACAAGCACATACACACACTGTTCATTGAAACTACATTCATGCTCTCAGACATGCCCATGTTGCCTCCCTGGCACTCATGTTTCTCTGTCACATTTTGTAAGCACATGATAAATATGCAGGTGTGAAGAAGGCAGCTGGAACAACAAACCCTAACCTGCAACACCCCTATCTCACACACACACACGCTCACACACACACACACACACACACACACACACACACACACACACACACACACACACACACACACACACATATACAAATATACAGATTTTACACTCACAAGTACTGTCTGCTCCCCTATTTGAGAGATGTATGAATGTATGTAGAGTTTAAAAATTAAATACAGATTCCTACAAAAGTTTTCAAATTTCAGTGTTGGTCTGAGTATTTTTTTTCTGTTTGTGTGTGTTTCACTTGTGTGTCTGACGGACGGCAGGTTCGCATGGTTGTGATTTTGCTGATGCTAAAATAAGTGTGATGGTTACTCTACCTGATTAATGGTCAATCTCTCATTCACACACACATTCATGGATAGTGAGGTACAGCACAAAACCATTGAATTTAAATCCATACTGCAGAACAGCGAAAAACAACTATGACGTGCAACCTATTGATTGGATGGTTTTTCACTCCCTGGAACGTCTGCATGTGTGTTTGCTTGATTTAAGTTCATGCATATATGTATGCTTATCATATGCGCACATGCAGGGGCCAGAATTTGGAATCCCCCAAACTGCTGGCATGGCAAGTTTGGGATCGACTCAGCACGGAAGAGAGAGACACAGAAATGAGATTGTGCATTTCACAGCGGACGTGACCTAATGCAATGTTTCCTCCACTACCTCCATATGTAGAATAAGAGTGAGAGAACATATATAGTTAACGCAGCATGTGCACAGCGAAGCTTTCAGTCTGCCTCAGTAAGAGGAGCTCTGGACAAATAACCTTATTGCTTGAAATGATTTTTCCATGTTGTCCTCTCTGCCTTTTCACTTCCGCCCCTGCCTTTGCACCAGCTAATAAAGAATGAATGAGGCAGGTGAGTTTCTGTGAGAGGTGCACAAAGGCTCTGGGGCTTCTTCCAGCTGTATTGACCGTTTGCGTCTTTGTCTTTGGATATAACCATCAATCCGTCCTCAGAGTCTTAATGAGGCTTCACTCTCGGCCGTCATCATTATGTGCAAGTGTGTGTGTGAGTGTGTGTCCCAGCGGCATCCCTATATTGTCTCCCACCTGCCCCCCCGCAGCAGGAGGAGACATGTACGCCACATGATGGCCAACATCCCTCGGTATGGGTTTCCTGCTTATGTGTCACACTGCCGCCCCCACAGCAACCGGGCCCACCAGGGCTGAGAGCCTGGTGATGACTCATCACCACCCCCACCTCCTCCACGCTTTCCTCCCCCCTCCCTCCTTCTTCTGTGTTCTCCCCCGTCTCTCCTTTTGCCCCTTTATTATCTGCTCTTCATCCTATCCTCGCTTTCTCTGCCTGCCTTCTGTCTTTACTTCTTCCTGTTCCAATCTCTTCATCAACATCCATTCTTCATCTGCTCCTCATCCAGGACCCATCCTCCTCTGTGCTTAATTGCTCTCTTCCCTTCCCCTCCATCTCCTCTCTTCCTCCTTTCCACTCTTCATTTTCCCTACTCTCAATCTAAAAAATGTATACTCCTGTACTCATTTGTTTTCACCCCGTCTCGGTTTGGTCTCCTCAGCAGTCTCGGCCTTGCTCATTTATTGCTCCTTTTGTTTTTCTTTGCTTTTCCACCAACCTTCCTTTAAACCCCATTCTTTCAACTATACCTTCTTCCCTGTAATAACTTTTAGCTCTGACTCTGTTCCTCCAGCTCCTTTCCCCAAACGAATCTCTGCGGCCCAGTTCCTGATCTTTACTCTAGGTCAGAAGTAAAATGGCTAACAGCACTGCCAAGTCCCAGAGACAGAGTATTGTTTGTACAGGCAGGCTGCCCATTTATTTACAGGACCCTTGACTGCAGCATTGAATCACATATGTGACACATACATATATGTTTTTTTTCATTCAATTCAAACCATAGCCTCAGTATTACTCTGAGGCTATGGCTGCTCTGCCTTATATCGACCTCGCAGACTCTCTGATGGTGAACAGTGCTCTCTTCTGGTTTCAATGGGACTCTACAACTAAGAAATCAGCAGCCGCTTCGAGGTGCCACATCACTGCCACCACAACAGAGAGGAAATTATCTATATTCATAGTCACAGTGATGACTAGATTGTTCTCAAGATTATACTTGTTCATACCATCTGTTGGGCTCACGGACTTGACAGGAAGCCATTCATTTCTTATGCAGCTTATATACTCCACTATTAAGAGGGCAACAACATGAGATTTATGAATGAGATTTTGTGATTTTATACATTTAGTTACTAATAAATGTACCCAGGGAGCTTTAAAAACTCTGTTCAAATCATAGAATATAAGTAAAATATTACATAGTGTCAGTGCACATATAGGTTTACACTGCTGGCCCTCCATTGGAAATTATAGATACATTTGTACATGTAATGTATATATTCATCATATGTACAGATTTTGTTGTTTCCTCAGGGTATGTTTAGGGCTTAACAAAATATCACACTCCACAAAACAAAAGGCCTCGGAAGTGCTGATTTTTATGAGAGATATTTATTGAATGTTTTTCTATTTTTAGAGTAACATTATGTGGTTGAGAGATAAGACTAATAATGATAATAATAATAATGATAATAATAATAATAATGATAATAATACACTTTATTTGTATAGCATCTTTCATTTAAGTGTTTAAGATACAATACAGATACAAGTAAAAACATGTTTATAAAAATAAAAACATGTTTATAAAAATATCAGCATGTTAAAATGTAGGTAAGACAAAAACATGTTACAATGACATTTTAAATAAAAGGAAATAAAAAATAAAAATAAATTTAATTCATTTAAAAAAATGCATAAAAACAGAAAAAAAAGAAAGTGATACAAATCGTAGATGCGCGGTAGTGCGGACATGTGCAAGATACATTTAAAGTCTGTTTCTTAATGTTTTACGTTTTCTTTTAATTACATTTACTGAATAGCTTCGTCAGTCTTGGGAGGTTTGTAAAAAGTGCTTACAGTAATCCAGTTAGCTAGAAATTAAGACATGAATCTACTTTTCAGCATCTTTCTGATTTATAAACGCCCAAACCTTTGCTATGTTTCTAAGGTGAAAAAATGTGGTTTTGGTCACCTTGTTAATGTGGGCCTTGAAACTCTGATCAGAGTACATGCTAACAACTGTTTTGCCTCATTAATTTAGGAAAAGGATTACTCATCCATTTGTTTATTGATGAAAGACATTTAGAGATGTTATCACCGTTTGGCTCAGCAGCAATGTATAGGTGTGTATCATTTGCATAACAATGGATCCAAACATTGTGCTCCCTGATGATGTCAACCAGTGGCAGCATGCACAGTGAGAATAATAAATGTCAGAGGAAGGTCCCCTGTGCAACCCCCAAACAGCTGTCATAGAACTTCCTCCCTCGAAATCAGACAGACCAACCAACTTCTCTACACGATTAATACAGATCAAAAGCAGAACTAGAACTAGAATTTAAAACCTTGTTTTTATCAGAGTTGAGTCTGAGGTCACTGATTAATTAACTATATATATAACTATATATATATATATTATATATACACATTGTAGTGTGATGGGGCACAAAGTCTTTTCAGTTCCTTTTAGCAGCATTTCAATCTGTGAAATCACATGAGGCAAACACTGTCAAGTTTGCGTTTGACAAAAAAAGTATGAAACTTGAATGAATAATTCTTCAAGTCCACCCTTCAGACTATTTTGATTGATACATTTATTTAGAAATTATTGTTCTATAGATCTGATAAGTATATGACAAAATGTGTGATAAATGTCAACAAATTCAAGTGTGCCAATAGAGATTTAATACTTTTTTATTTTTCTGCCCTAACCCTAAACATTTTAAAACATGATGGGAATGGAAAGTTTCCCCAGGCACGTGTCCTTTAAAGCCTTGGTGTGATGTGTCAGTGAGTCGGAGGGATCAGTCAGAGGAATAACAGGCAGTTAAAGGGCATTTTCACCAAAACACTCCAGTCTTTGCAGGGGTCACATGACGGCCGCACGGAAGCTTTTGCAAATTTTTCTCGCAACACTTTGGCCGCAGTCAACAGAAAACATCCGAAAAATTGCTGCACAATAAAACACCACGCAACTCAATATATCAATATGTATTTACATTGAAAGTCCAAACCGGAAGTGGTACTTCTCATTGTCTCGACTTTACCGGTGAAGCCTCTCCTGGATTTCAGCCGTGAGAAAAATGCTCTCCTCTGCTCGGCGTCGCAGTTGTCGCCTTTAAATTCCGCCCACAAACTCTAACCCACAGCCTCTCTCAGGCACCGGACATCAGTGCACACCGGAACACGGCAAGGTACGTGAACCACAACCATTACAAACTTTTCATTCCCGTAGAACTGTGACTAAAAAGCGTTAAAAGCCCCGGAGTGCCTCACACAGAGAGTGTGTTGTCCTGGTTACATGTCCGTTAGCTGGACGGAGTAACGGTAGTTTAGCGTAAAACCAACGAGAACAGGAAAACCGCATCGAGAACTCCCTTCAACCTGCTCAGTCCACTTCTGCTTTTTTGTAAAAGTCCACTAGAGAGGAGGAAACCAGTCCTGCTCCTCAGTCCCTGTGAACTTGTTGGATTGTTCTTCTCTGTGGCCGTTCTCTCTCTCCCTCTCTCTCTCTCTCCGGGGCTTGTTGTTTATCCCCAAGTGGAATTCATTCGTTTTTAAGCGGTTAACATTGGATGGATCTGACCATGGAATCAAGTGGTTAAGGTAATCATGGGGGTCATCCAGATGTTTCTCCCCCCCTCAACATCTGTCTGGTCAGCAGGTGCCAACAGGTGGTGTTCCAGATCTTTACTCCGGTTCTCCTTCAATCTGCAGCTACAGCAGATTACACAGAAACACTTTGCTTATTTCTGCTTTTTAAGACGGTACACACCCATATGTGCTATATTCTATAGTACGCAAATAGATATGGTGTGATTAATAGTGAAACTGTGACATTGTAATGGTCCCTGTCAGGGGAAACTGTTGTGTGCACAATTTTTTCCTTTTACATGTGCAATAATTATTTTTTGCGACACCCTTGTGTTCTGTGTAATGTACAGAGGAAGACACTTTGTGTGGGGGTTAAAAAGCCTTAAAACAGACCAGTGCCTGATCTAGGATTTTTCTAAACCGGGGGCCACATTCATGCACCACTCCCGATTCAGTAAGGTGCACATTGAGGTACCTTTATTGTTTACTGTTACCTCAACAGCTTTGAGAAAAGCCACACATCAGTGAGTAGACTTGTTCCTTGTTCAAGCATGTAGAGCACTTCCTTTAATTCTTAACACATTTTCACATTCATCGTTAATAAGTGACTAGTTTATTTGAATCTTGTCCTGTGTTCTAAAATGGGACAGTGTTTAGTTTAAAAAAGGCATAGAGCCACATGGCTATCCAAGTACTGCCATACAATCCAGTAGCCAGTCAGATTAACCTTTAGCCTCAACGTTCTCAAGTTCAGCCTCTACTGTCATTATAAGACCAAAACACTTGATGACGCTAAGGCACACAACTGAAGTTAGGCCCCTAACATCTGCTGGTGGCAGCTAATACCTACTAACACCCACTGGTAGCTGGTAATTTAAAGTATGCAGAAGATCTTCAAACGTACAAGGGACAGTCCCCAATTTGTCCTATATTCTAAAAAAGAAAAAACAACTACTGAAAGAACATGGGCACTTCAGCGGTCAATATGACTTCAGCTGGGGTCAGTGCCTCCCGAGTCCCGCCCCTGTATCCGCCCACGAAATGGACAAACTTCTCTACAACTAGATTTCTCATGCTCTTAAAATACAAGATGTAGTAAAGAGTTCAGTGTTCCCTAAAAAACAGAACCTTTCAACCAGGAAATCCATAAATAGCTGCCCCGAACACACAACGGTCCTGCATGGGTAATGAAACAGAAATGTTTTTTATCACTTCTGTATTAGATAATTTGGGCAAACATATGACTTATGAGGGTTATAAATATATGAACAGATGTAAATGCAGTTAAGAAATGATGTACAGTATGTGCCTTTTGGAAAAGCATTGCCAGTCACATAAAACATTAGAATGGCATTCAGTAGAGAGCATCAAGACCCCAAAATCCCATTAAATTTAATCTAGCCGCACTCAATTTCACACGCTCACAGATATCAGCCTACCAAGATCCATGCAATATTTGCAAGGAAATTAGAGAAAATGTAAAAAAAACCACCCCCCATCTTGCAACGATAAAGAAAGTACCAAAAAATTCCAGAATCTGCCCCTTTTTCCAGATCCACCTAAAAATTAAATGGTTTCTATCTATCCTGGCCCACCGCCCATCCTTCCACCACGTTTCATAGAAATAAGATCATTAGTTTTAGAGTAGTCTAACAAACTCACAAAAGACCAAATTGCACATACTACATCAATGTCCTAAATATGCCCAATACTTCTCATCAACAAAGTATTCCTTGGAAAAATCCGTGAAAATGTTAAAAAACATCCTGTTGACCAATGTTAAAGAAAGTGGAAAAAAAACACTGGGTCCCCCTTTCCAGAACCACCCCCAAATTTAATGAGCCCTCTCTTGGCCCATGTCCCATCCGTCCACATAGTTTTATTGAAATCTGTACAGTAGTGTTTGTGTAATCCATGCTGACAAATAAAGAGAGGGAGGGAGGGCGAGGTAATGACCCACTTAATGTTGTTTATGGAGAATGTGAAAGTAGCTATCAAAGAGCATCATGGACATAGTGACTTTGTGGAACCTGGTGATCGAGGAGCTTGACTGTTTGTTTTTTGTGTGTACTGATAGCCACATAATGTAGTGTTACAGGTTTTTTTTTATTAAAGAACAGAATTAACCTTTCCTTTTGTGTCTGTATAGAAGCTAATATATGATAAATTGACCTAATTCACGTTCATAATCTTAATTTAGATTGATTTTACTTTGACAGAGAATGCACATTACAATTTTTAAGCTACAGCGGACAGCTTTGTCTGTCTCTTTATCCTCCGTCCGTCTTTCTCCCTGTCTTTGTCTCCCTCTCTATTGTCTCACACACTCACATGATTACTTGCCACTGAATCACTCTGTAATGAGGTGCATGGGAGAGAGGACATATGGAGCAGACTGACCGTAAAATAACACAGGCACAGGATGAAGGTTGCGCAAGAAGTGAGTAACCGGAGCCTGTGACTAAGATTATGCTAAGACTGTTGTGACTAAAAATCTCGTGTAAATTAGATTAGCTTTATTTTTTTTAAAGTGAGCAGTTTCTGGAAGTAGAACATTAAAGATGTAGAGTTTGGTTTCTGCTTTATATTGTGAGGTATATTCTGCACTCTGCTGGAATTTGTAAGGTAAACAAGCTCTGAATAAATCCGACCTTCGTAAAGATCATAGATTAAACATTATTTAAACTGCTTAATACAGGAGTTGGTGGATGTAGTTTGTACTGAAGTTGTTCAGCAGTCAACTGAGAGGTGTTAACAAAATTTTGTCCACTCAGTTTTTAACCTTAAAGTTAGACTAAATATTTGAAGCACCCCTCAGTGTAGCTCAGTTTCATTGGTTGACAGTTTTTAGGATTATTTGTAATCTTGTTAAAGATTCAGCATCTGAGGTTTGACCCAGAACTTCAGGACTTGTGGATGATGACAAGAAGCAATTGACTCATGTAGGTAAATGTGGTACTCTATGGCGTACTGCCTTGGGAAACATCCTTCTGAGAGATGTCGAAGCCCCGAGAGTTAGAGGCATGTTCGTTTGACTGAGTAATGTTTATGTGTGGACACACATCGGCTTGTTCACATTGTGTGAATGTGGTTCTTTACTGGCAGGACTGAGTCACTACTCAGTCCTTATTGAAAGTGGACTGAAAGCAGCAGTGTGTTCGGGGGGTGGGTATGAGTCAGGACCTCATGACCTCTGTGAGTATGCACTGGTACTTCAATCATTGTCAGGACCAGTTACAGGC
Organism: Limanda limanda; assembly: GCF_963576545.1. NCBI lineage: Eukaryota > Metazoa > Chordata > Actinopteri > Pleuronectiformes > Pleuronectidae > Limanda > Limanda limanda. Next base: position 13,102,876 of record NC_083641.1, read on the forward strand.
TTTATGGAGGGGGGACATTTTTGGGAAAGTGGGGATATTGTTTCGTTTGGTTCTCATAACCTCAAGCGTTTGTGGGTCCAGACCTGGTTTTTGGGTTCAGGTCCGTAGGGTTTGAGTACAGCCCCGACATGTACATGCTACATGCTAGCTTACTGTATGTATGTCCCAAAGTAGGCACACAGAGAGGACGGGTAAAGAGACACACAGGGCGGATGCTATGTTCATGTACCTGCCATTGTGTTCAAGCAATGTATTTTTTTGTCATGTTTGCCTTACAGTATTTGTTAAACAACAGAGAGAGAGAAGGGAACATGAGGAAAGAGATTTGAGCTGAACAGTTCCTGTGTGCCTGAATAATTCTTGACCTGACTTGCAAGAAATGAAGAGGTAGTTAAGACCTAACCGGTTAATCAAGTGTTTTACAACTGCCAAGGAAAGTTTGTGAGACACATCCTTTTACCTGATTTTACATTGTCTGAGAAGTCACCTATAGACTGCATTTAAAGACGGATGACATGTCAGCCTCCCAATAGTGAAGCCAAATCATCATAGCTGCGGTATAGGTCATAAGCCCCTCCTCCATGTTAGTGGTAGGGGCATGGGCCAAACTAAAATGTCAAAGTTCACGTCAAATAAATTATTCTTAAAGATGGTTTGTGTCATTTCAGATAGTTGTTATCACACTGATGTTTGTTGTTTTCTTTTTTCTAGTAAATTTGGTATAAATTAGTTATTTGATGCTATAAAGACGGGGTAAAGCATCATGATTGACAGCTGAGACTGACTCGTGATTGGTCTAGCACATATAATGGTGGAACATTGTTACTGCAGCTTCACACAATAATCACAAATGCGCAGACTCTGATTCCAAATCGTGAAATGGTGCCCCCTGTATCCGGGATATTTTATCTTAATTTTTGTACAATGGGGAGGATTCTAACCTGACGTTGGCAGCACTGATAATTGTAAAAGAGAGAAAATTTAACATGGCATAATAAAAAAAGGAATATGATGCCGTAAAAAACTATTTCTATAGAACCCGAATCTTTACACACACAATATTATAAGTTGCGCACTTGTTTTAGAGTTTGTGACCAGTCTTGAACAGTGAGCCCCCACCTTGTGTTTTCTTCTTGTCTGTGTGTGTGTGTATGTTTGTGCCGTGTACGTACGTGTGCACGTGTGCACTTGCCTGGGCAACAGAATGACCCATTGTGCAGGCAGCACAGAGACCCTGTTATTGGCACTTTTCTGAGTGGGAGGGAGGGACGGACCGAGAAGGAGAGAGTGGAGAAAAATAAATTAAAATGACCAGAGAGCAAAATGCTAGTTTCTACCACTTTTGTTTCCCAATGCCACACTCACGCACAGCTACACACACTCACACACACACACACACACATGCACACATTCAACTAGCTGGTCTCTGGATATTTGACCAAACACAGTTTTTATTTTTATTCTCAGCACTTTGGACCAGAAAAGCCCTTAATCAGCCTTTTTGTGTGAGTGGATGTTTGTTTGGTATTACTGACGTTGTGGGGACCTTAATCTGTTTACACAGCTACATTAAGAGGACTCGTCCCAACAACATAAATCACTAATTACCAAAAAATGTCAAAGTGAAGACAAGTTTTAAGGTTAAGTTTAGGTTAGCGTAAGGGTTAGGCAGGTACTAATAATGGTAAAGGCCAGAGTAATGCTGCAGGTAATGTATGTTAATCTGTGAAATACCCTGTGAAGTCATGGATGAGAGTTGTGAGTCTACTATGAAGTGTGTGTGTGTGTGTGGCAGCTGAAGACCAGACAGTTTCTTAGTTTTCTTAGTTCCTCAATTCAAAAATAGGAAGTGCAACTACTTGATCAGAAAGATTAGAGCAACTTCACACTGACCTCAAGCCTCTGCGGCCTTGCTCGAGCAAGTGTTTGACAGGAAATACTCTCATTTTAACACACTCACATACTGCTGAACAGTGTTTTTGTGTCTGGACATTTTGGGTTATTCTGTGCTCCCTCACATCCAAGTAGCAACTGTCTGTATTTTTCTCTTTGCATGTGCTGCTGCTTGTCAGGTAGCTAATGTGCATGTACTGTGTTTGAAACAGCCTGTCAGGTACAGTTAATTGTATCATAACTAAATACAATTACAAAAAAGTAATTTAACCGTGATCTTATTTTATTTTTCATTTGAAAGGAAAATAAAGATGACGTTTATTCTTTTAACAAAAGGAAGGTCCCCTTTACACAGTGTAAGCAGAAAGTATTATCCTGCTTAGAAACAAACAAATATTTGGCAGATTTAATGAGACTATAGTTTTAGTAATTACCTTCAAAACAGACCAGCTCCTGTACCCTGTGATACTTGAATGCTATGGTTAAAAAACCTAATGTTAGAATAGTAGTCTTCCAGTCAGGTGAGGAATTGTACTAGGGGACCTGGCATTTAGCTGATATTAAGAAGTTGCAACATCATCTACATGGATTCAATTGCAAATTTTTGTTCTGGCACTGACCCAATGCTGTGTATTAACAAAGATAGCTGTGTAAACTGATAAGTGTGTTTGTGTTTTGAAAACACTGTATTTATGGCTATGTCTGGGCAAGCAGCAGCTAAAGGCAGAGGGATAAAACACAGTGACTGCAGTAGGTGTTTAAATATTGTTTTTGACATCAGCAAATTGCTTGGAGGTGCAGTATAGTCTAAAGTTATTGCAGTGTCAAAATTCATTCATGTGATGGCTTCAGTTATTCATGACAGCTGTCCTCACTGAGCTGTTGCTTACTGTCAGGCAGGCTATCGTCATGTGAAGGCTCCGAGCTGGTACTGTCTGCTATTTGTGAATTAAAGCCTTGAGAGGGAAAATCGAGAGACGAGGACAGTTTGAGCGCTATCATGATACATTATTCATGTCCTAAGACATTCTGGATTTGAGAAATAAAACCTTGAGTGGATGGTATGTGAAGAGTGTTGATGGAGAGGGATGGGTAGGCTTTGTGGGAAGCTGGCCTGGATTCCACTTATGCAGCATTCAAGAGTATAGTAGAAACAAATGTGAAAAGGCAGTGTGTGCCAATACTTGTCAATGATGGCTGCTTAAAAGACATGCTTGAAGTAAAGTAATTGTAAAAAATGTTTGATTCATATATGTCCAGCCAGAAAAGGTAAGACATGTCTTCTGTTGAAGCTGTTGAAAATGACAGGGCTGATCAAAATGACTCGACTGCTCTGGGATCTTACTATCAAGGGGTTAACTTCCTCTATTACTTAGGTGAGAATCATCACCCTTTTTTCTCACACCCACACAAAAACACCCACACTGCTGTTTGCCTCTCTGTAAATTAAAAAGATTACGCAAAAATGTTTGGAAGAATAAACAAGAAACTTGGTGGACGAATGCGTTGGGTCAGAAAGAACCCATTCAGTTTTGGTGGAGATCCAATGAAATGGGCAGATCCAGGAGTTTTGTTTCAGTTACTCTGCAGCGTTTCCCACATGATTCATTCAATCTCTGGTGGTAGAGGGGGTGCATGTGCAATGACAGGGACAACACTTTCTAAGTGAAACCTGCACAGTCTATAGAGTGAAAGAGAGGTTCTTGCCTGATAAAGACTACAGTACATTGCAATCCACATACGGGTACGCTCACAGCTGCCAATGAAACTATGAGTTGTCTGCATGGACACTAAAAAACTTTATGGGCGAAAGCATAAGCATGTGAGAAATAGAGCTGAGTTTACACTCTCAGTGCTTTTTCTGTTGTTCCTCTCGGAAACCTCTTCTTATGTTGATGTGTTGTTTCCCCCCCCCTTACAGGTTCTGTGAACCATGATCTAAATCGGCAAAGTCTGCCTTTTCTCTGCGGATGTGGACTTGCCCTCACGCCTGCTTCACTCACACACATCATGTCTCAGTCAGAGTGCTGTGCAGATGTGTGGGACTGGTTATGTTTTCTTCATCTGGAGCAATACTCTGAGGCCTTTCGGAACGCCGGGCTGGCAACATTGCGGCAGTGTCGCAACCTCACTCCAGATCACCTGGAGGGAATGGGCATCACCCTGCCGGGTCACCAGAGACGCATCCTGGCTAGCTTGAACAAAACACATGGTAATCGTGACTCGCAATTTGACACGCACAGTCCGCCTCTAACGTCTGAGAGGGATCAGCGATCTGAGGAAACAGGACATGCTAAAGTGCTACACAGAGAGAGACCTGTACCTCTCCCGGTGGAGGAAAAACCTATCTTTAAGCAAACGGAGAAAGAAGATGGGGAGACATCGGAACCTACTCCCAGAGAAAGAGAGAAACCAGTCCCAAAGGAGAGACAAGTGTCCAGAATGAAAGAGGAGAATGAAGGAGGAGAGAAGAAGTCGGTTACTGAACAAAGACAAACAGCACCTGGACAAAGCAAAGAAGAAGAGGGGGACGGAGGGGTAGATAGAGAAAGGGAGAAACCTGTGCCTAAAGAGAGGACTAAGTTTCGCTCTAGTGCTCCAGTGGACTGTCCCCCCGGCCCTCATGTCTCCCCAATGTCTGACACCCCTTTACCCCCTGTCCCCCCACGAAGCACCCCCAACTGCCCTCCACAGTGCTTTATGTCCGCCCTGAGCCCCTCACCTCCTGCCCGTGCCCCAGTCTCCCCTAAACTACCCAGACGTGATGTTAAAGCTCCAGTTGCACCGAGCGTGTCCCACTGTTTAACCCCCCCCAGAACCCCTGCCCATCCTTCTACACAAGCCCGCCCACAGACTTTAGCCATTCAGCCGGCTTCCCAACATCTGGTAATCGATGGAGGGAGAAACATTTCACCGGTTTCTCCCGTTGCTTCTCAAAGCCACGACAGAAATGCTCCTCCTCTCCCTCCAAAAGCGGGAGGAGTACCTAAAGGCCCTCCACCAATCCCGCAGAGGTTTCCTGGACAGTCTCCCCGAGCTCACAGGTAAGACTGTTTTCTTAAATGGATGTTCAAGCAGCTTTTCTGGAGTGTTTTGAGTTTTCTGTTTGGCTGTCTGTTAACGTATTACACATACAATGTTTCACTTGTGGATCTTGTGACATCACTAGGAGCAGGTGCAGAGTGAAGGGGTGTTACAGCTCTTTTCCTATTTTTGTGGGTCAAAACTACTTCTTCTTTCCTCTCACATTGATCATATCTGTCATTTATCCAATTAAAGCATTGTAGAGAAAACTGCACAACAGAAAAACTTGAGATAGCTTAAATTTGGTGATGTTAGTATAGTATAGAAGCTTTATTTGTCAATTACTTTACATGTACAGACATACAAAGAAATCGATATATCGTTTCCCACTCTCTCCCACGGTGAAACATAAAGTGCAGAGGCACAACGGATAAGACAACAAAACATTTCCTAATTCTAAGTAAACAAACAGATTAACGTACAGCAAGTATAGCAGCATAAGTTTATGTAAAGTAAAGTAAAATAAAGTACTAAAGTGATAAAAGTGCAAAAGACATTTTGTTTCAGAGTCCTGGGTGATTTGAGGAGGGGGGATTTCAGCGGAGAGAGTTCAGCTTCCTGACCGCTTGGTGAATGAAGCTGTTACTGAGTCTGGTTGTGCGGCACCGGAGGCTCCTGTACCTTCTGCCAGAGGGTAGGAGGCTGAAGAGACTGTGTGCAGGGTGGCTGGTGTCACTAGCAATCGATGTAGCTTTGCGGTTGAGGCGGGTGTTGTATGTGCCTTGCAGAGAAGGGAGTGAGGAACCAATGATCTTAGCAGCTGTGTTTATTATGCGTTGTAGTGCCTTCCTGCTGTCCCCCTCTGTCCTGGTGTAAATTAGACCAAACCTGTGCATGTGTGCTCCAACAGACTGAGGGTTCTCACCTCAGCAGTTTACTGGGTGCATTTACTTTTAAATGTATTGGTATTTAAAGAGTATCTCTAATATATACAAATATATTTTTAATTGAGGGTACAATATCTAAGCAACATGAAAGTGAGTAATGTGATTGATTGTCTGTAGTGTGTGTGTGTTTTACAATTTTTGAATCAAACCTTTTCCATTTCAGAGGATAGTGCTGCCCCCTATTGGTTAAGATGGTCAAATGCATCACTTCAAATTTAAGTTAAAGTTTTTTATAATAAATAATAATAAAACTTGATTTCTCTAGCACTTATATGAACAAGGTTACAGCATGCTTTACAAAATAAAACAAAACAATACAAAAAAAAGAAGATTGATAACATAAAAGAAAATATTATACCACCACAACACACAAAAAACAAAAGCCTGGTCATAATTACTAGCCCTGACTTAGGAACTATACTACCAAGTGTTGGTTGGAAGTTCTTAGAAACAGTTTAGACACAGATATTGTTATTAGTGACTTTTAAACACTTCCTGAAATCAAAAGTACACTTCCTGATACTGCAATACTGAATCACACTGACTGACTGAGTGGACCTAAAACTCAGTGGCCTAGTTGTAAATAGAAATATATATGAACGTGCTTGTAAGACTGAATGCAGTTTGTGTTGTAGTTGTGTATGTCTGACCACTTGAGGGTGTGCACGTGTGTATTTTTTCCACAGGCTTTGTTGTACCCTTCTCTTAACAATTGTGTAGGCACTTTTAGTATGTCACACCGGAGCATTGTGTCACCAGCGTTGCCTCAGGGGTTTGAATTCTGTTATGAGTAACATGAGCATGCGCTGTGCCTTCTTTTTTGAAGAGAAGCTGGCTGTAGAAAGAAGGGAAGTTACAATGGAGAACACAGGGTGGTTTAAAACCCCTCCTCCTCATCAGCCTCTGTGACACAGCCGATACAAGAGAGTAAGAGATAAAGAAAAACAGTGATTTATTAGCAGGAACTACCTTCAGATTATTTGTGACCAGCAAATAATCACATTCACTTGTTGCTGTTGTGTTTCCTCGCCTTTGCACTTGGTTGCCTCCTCCCATTTCTTGTTTAGCCTGTCATTTCCTCCTACCTCTTTTTTCTTTCTCCCCTCTCCCCTCTCTTCTGCGATGTGTGTCTGATCTATCATCACTGAAGTGGACTCCTTTTTGAATATGTTGAGACAGGTAATGCTGATAGAAAACATATCTCTACACGTCTCTTGCCTGTCTGTACTTGTTTTTTAGCAGGTGCTCCTCTTTCCCTCCTCACTCTGTTCTCTCCGTCAGTGTTTCAAAACAGGAAGCTTTGTTTTATCTGCTGTGATCATGATTTGTGCTCTTGCGGTGTGCTGCCCCAGTTTTCTATTCTCTGTGCCTTGTAGTGGGACTTGTGTTATGTTTACATGAGTTTATTTTACTTTTATCAGAGTAAGTGTAAGTTTGTTTTGTCCTGGGGCTGTACATGCTGGAGAACTGCCACCGGTATTGACATTGGTGAGTTATCTGTCTGTCTGTGAAGAATACTAAAGCAAGAGAATAAGATATGGTAAAGGCATCCTCGGTATGTTTAGTTGTCATGAAGGTCTTTACTGCTCTTTACTTTATTATTATATTTCCCTTTTGTTAATTACATACTGACTGTTTCTATAGACAAAAGTTATTAATTATGTGGACTAAATTGGTGTTTCTCTGACTTAGCAAACTGCAAACTCTAAACACATGGATGCTTTTGCAAGAAACACTCATGTGCCTCTTCGTGAATTAACACCATTGCTCATGGGAAGCTGTTGTCTGGTGATCTTGGGTTATAATGTCTTATATTTCCCCAGACTTTTAAGTTTACGTACACGTTGTGTGTGGGAGAGAAAGGAATAGTCATTGTTTCTTCAGCCTATACTGTCATCTGTTAGCTAGCAAGTTAAATATAGCATACCGCTCGCTCTCTTCCTCTGACAAGAAGGAACTGTGTCAATAGGTCAGTTTCCTGCCTTTGTGGGTTTTCTGTATCATTTTATAATGTATTATTGAACAGAACTAAGAAATAACTCGTATTTATTCATAAATTACAGTCTAAATTAGTCTACATCAGTCCTCAGTTTATTTCATATGGTGGAGCCTCATTTGAAAAGATTTGTTTGAATGCTGCTTTACAGCCAGTATGTCAAATCTAGGCAATCTACAACCGGCTACAACAATAACAACTTCATTAGGTTATTAAAGTCATGAAGTAAAGTACTTTAATGGACTGAACTGCCTTCGTGAGGGATTCCACATACACTCTGAATTGTATAAAATAAAATAATATTTTTTCAACTACAATTGACTCCGAATTGGCGCATATAATAACTCTCACATTTTGTCAAGCTAAAAAGACTGTTAAGCATTGTTCTGTTACCGATATCTTTTATTTTCAAAATGTAAACGGTTTTAATGAGAAAGAAAAAAACATAGGAAGAAGGAATTAAGAGGAAGTTTCTCAATTCTGGATGGGCGGGAACCGGTTTGCTCACTCTGGACTTTCCCGTCAACTATGGTTATCCTGTCGTCCATCTTTCTCATTCTGATCAATGCGTTATCTCGGGAGCGCTTCAGAGGAATTCCTTCAAATTTACCACAAATGTTTACTTGGCCTGTTCAACAGAAAATCTCAGGAAAACCAAAGGGAATTCCTTAAAATTTGCTCCATGGATGTTTTATCCTCTATATGTGAGACGTTAGGATCCTATGTGAGGGTGTTGCATTGAGGAAGACCTGATCATACTGTTGAATGTTAGTGTGCAGCAGGTTTGATTCATTGTTTATCCATGTACTGAGATTAACCGAACTTCCTCGCTACTATCAAATGTTAGGCCTCGCCTCCTTCACGCTCACCTGGTAACATTTAATTCACCCCCTGCGGTGTGTGTGCATCTTGAATAGCACTTGAACTTGAATAGCATGACCTAATTATTACCTATGTGCAGGCTGACTAGGGAGGTTATGGATCACTCACACTTTTCAGCCTAATTCCTGACTGCTTCCACCCAAAAGCCCATGAAACATGGCATGGTCGGTTCGGCGTCCCCTCTAGCCATGCCTGGGGATGCGGAAGAGTCCCCATGCATAGTGAAGTAGAGAAAAGTGGGTTAGGGTTAGGGTTACTTTACCCGCCATCAGCATCCGTTGCACTCCTTGGTCAAAGCCACCACTAAGTGTTTCAAGTTGTACACGAAAAAGGGAGTTAACCCCACCCCCCTGTGTGGAGAGTCAGTGTTTCCCTATCAACTCGCTCTACACCTCAACCCAGAAATAAACCATCACCTCAATCGCGTTTCAGTCTGACTCTCTTGAGTGCGAGAACTTTATAGTAAGTGTTACCTTTTCAGTGTTAACTTCTGAAATGGGTTCACTTGACAATAAATCATACAAGTTTTGCTCTTTCACTCTAAATGTTATGACTTTGAAACCACAAACCAACACATAATAAGTAGGATTTAATTAAACGTATTGGCAAGCGTAGTTAGATGTTAGATAATTACTCTGTAAAACCGGTTCCCATAAGGCCTAGCCTGTCCCTCTACTGTGAAAGCTCTTCTGTCTTGGCATGGTGATCATCCCAGTCATAAAGATTCTTGGCACTCTCGCCAACAGAATATTTCTGCACAGAATATTGTATGATTGGTATGCTGTAACACCTGTAGTGCACCCACTGTGTGTGTGTGTGTGTTCATGGGGGAACCAGAGGTATGCTGTGTTTACATGGGGATGGTATCTTACAAAGTGGTGCAGGTTCAGACTTGCTGCTGGAGCCATAGGTTTAGAGAGAACAGTCCGGAGAGGAGCAGAGGGACGCCAGTTTGCCACATTTCTGGGATCAATTCTCGGACCAATGACGAAAGTTCAGGCTCCGAACCACCAGTCAATAATGTGAACTCTGGTTACTGGAAATGATAACCAGAATGATTCAATTATTCTATTTTTATTCATGCATTTCATAGAGAGATGATCTATTTGTAACTGTGCTGCTTGCTCATGGATTTTTTTGGATGCCTCAAGTAGTAGTTTTTACCTTGGAATGAGAGAAAAGACGGGCTGGTGGTGTGTTGAAGGGGCTGTCCGCCCAGCAGAGGATTGTATAGAATTACTCGTCTGTGTGGAATTTTCACCAGAACTTCAATCGACATGCTGTCTGAGGACTCGTCTCCTGATGTCCAGATCTCTGCTGACCTGTCTTCTACGCCTTTATCCCTCAGTGCGTCTCCTACCAAGACAGTTACAGATGAGATGCAGAAAGACCAATCTCCACAGGTCCCCCCTCGAATAAGGACACCCCAAACTCAAGAAAACGCACAGCATTCAACTCAACCTGACGCTCAGCTGAGTGTCTCCAGACCTTCCTGTGAATTCAGTAAGTAGAATAATCAGCATTAAGTTATTTTTTAGTCTTATTTTTGGTATTTTATCTTTAAGAAATGGACAATAACACACTTATACGACTGAATTACATTCCAGGTCATACTGTACTTAAACGCCCCTAATTCCTTATATATACACAGGCAACTGTACAAAAGAAGCTTATCAATACATTAGCTATATACAGAAGGGAACACAAACACAAACAACTGTCTCTCAAGACATAACTACACTTATACTGCTTTGATTACATTCAGCGTTTCTCTGCGAAAAACGCACAGTGTTTCCAACCTAACCTTTTGAATTTTTTTACCTGCTGCTGAGGATATTTCATAAAATCAATTGATGTAAAGCAGTTTTAAATAAGACTCAAGTTCCTATGCAAACCCGGCCTTCTAGATGAGATTGTTAACAATCATTTCTAAGCTTTGTCAACTTAACAGTTCATCCTTAACTCCGGTAAACGAATAGGTAGTTAGTTGGGTATTACTAAGTCTGTGCTAGCCTCACAGTGAAAAAACCTTTTTCATTTAAAATGAAAGAGCAACAGACAAAATCTTTCTCTAAAACTAGAAGCGGGACAGACAACCAGAGGTATTTAAAAGGTATTTAAACCATAATGTCCCTTGACTTAATGTTTCCTGTCAGTTTTTCAAGATCATGAATATGGATTTATTTAACAAGAATTAGATGAGTGTGATTATGTTGGCTCGATGTTAGCATTATGCAACAGGTGGTACAGTGTTTAAGCTCATTGAAAAGTAGATTTTCACGATAAGTTACTATGCATTTATACATTTCATATTCATATCAGCCTCTTTAATTTGAAAATGTGATACTCTATTATGTTTCGTATCATTCACAGGCAGTTTCTTTCTGTATTCATGTCAGCTTGAAATTATCTATTTAATAGTATATTTATCTATTATCTGGTAAACCTATAGCAACTACTCAGGTCTGATAATGTCACATATAGGGAAAGGTTGAATTATAGAGACATGCATAGTTGCACCAGCCACACTGCATATACCTGAAAACATTAAGCACAAAAATATTTTTAACCCTTCCCACTTGCCAGTGGAAATACTGACGATTGACATTGACTGATACCACACTGACAAACTAATACTTATATATGCCCATTAACATGTGCAAAGACACAGATCAACTATTAAGGCCATTTTATTATGTTTCGAACTTATGCTAGAACACTCTAAATTAATAGATTTGATAATTAAAATTTCGTAATTAAAACTAAACTAAAAAGGTTTGTTGCTTTATTAGAACAAAAACTGAAAAATGCCATCGTTTGGCCGAGCAGCAAACTCCAGGAAGACTATTTTTTCCCAGACTCTTTCATGGAATAACTTTTCAGCGGAATTGTTTGTAGCCTCTAATCAGTCCTGTGTCTATGCTCTGTAGTTCCTTTGTCATCATAGCTTGGTTTGGCTCTGATCATGTCCAACCAGTTGACTGGACTGCAATTAAATTGTAGACAATTCTAAAAGATGTATTGCTGGTTATGATTAATTAATTATGATTAGATGAAGCAATTGCCACTGAAAAATGTTGTCTCAGCTCCTCACTTAAGTCTAAATGGGATTTTTGACAGCAGGAACATAATTACATGATTAAAAATATTCATCATTCAATTCTTGGATCATTGTGCAGGTTTACTGGAAAACCAAGCTCAAACTGCACAGCTTACTTCTCATCTTTTACTCCTTTCCCTTAGGTCAGAGCTCACTTGATGATAACTCTGATGACTATGAGGATCCAGACTTCATTAACCCCAGTGTTCATAGCATGAAAACACCAGGCAGGGTAAGAGTGTGAGAATATTTCTGCTTTTACACTTATCCTCCTCTTCTTCTGCGAAATGTGCCTGACATCTGTCTCCTCCAATAGGATATGTCCCTGCAAGTACCTGGTGGAATAAAGGGGCGGTACAATTCTTTTTGCAGTGATGATGATGAATTGGATGATGATAATGATGATGAGTGAGTAATGCATGATCACACCGAGAGAAAAAGGCATTAACACAAACACAGAAACACAAAATACTTGTTCACTAGTTAAACAAAAGAGCAACCTCAGAGACTTGTGACTCTTGGTCATCAGAACACCACTGACCTTTATTGTGCAACAGACTATTATATTATAAGGTTTTTGACGTCACAAACCCTTTCTGTCTGAAACAGTTTTTTTGACTGGCAAATATTTACTGCAGTTTTCGGTCACGGTCAGACATACACTACTCTGAGAGAAGCAAACCTCAGTTACCTTCCAATCTTTGTGAGCAAGGTGTGAATAGAACATTCACTTCCTATGGCAAAAGAAGTCCGCAGGGTGGCTTTGTATGGAGCTCAATTTTGGTGAAGTTTGATCAGCGACATCTGCCTGCTTCCACCGATGTGTGACTGTGCCCTTAATGTTGAAATACTTAGCCATGGCAATGACAGCTTGTTTCACGAGAAATCTATCATATAAGAGGCTCAATGTGACATATTTCAAACTGTTGATTTTTAACATTGGATGACTTTAATAGTGTTTAAGACTGTGTGCAATGTTTGTTCTTCCAAAGTCCTACCAGTGGCCTCAGCACCGTACAAGGCAGTGTTTACCTGCCTGCAACTGGCAGACTGTCTTCAGCCTCTAAAGAAGACAGCTCCCAGCACGCTGCCGTCATCAAGATGGGCTGGCTGGACAAGAATCCACCTCAGGGGTATGAATGGCAACAAATACACACACGAACTGACGTTCTGCTAATGTTTAAGAGGTCAACTGCTATGCAGGCTTTTCACAGACCATAAACCCTTCAATTATGAATAACAATGAAACAATACTTTAACGAAAATGATGACCTACATTCACATACTACCTACTACCTATTAGCAGTGCTGCTATTCCAGTTCTGGTCTAACCAGTTTATTTAAAGAGCACATTTCAAAGCAACAAATATTTCGCATGGAAAATGTATTGTGCAATTATAAAGTAAACTGCAGACCGTTAAACCTGAAGTTAGCAAAACACCTAAATTTAAGTCCACACCACTGACACATTCTTCAAACAAAATCAGTCTTATGAACCTTTCATTGGGATGTCAGCAAAGCATTCAGCCATTTGCAAGAACCATTTTTAGATGTACATTTTCACCATGACTGATAAGTGTGACAAGTTTTGTGAGTTTACAAGTACATTTAGTCCCATTTGGGAGAAAAAAAGAGAACAATTATAATTGCATCACAATCAGATTATGTGCTAAAGTAAATGTGATATCCCAAAAATTATTTTGTGCTTTTTTCATGCATTTGTTTGTCTGTCCTCACATACATCCTATACAGAGCCCTTTATTACCAGCGACGATGGGTAAGACTGGATGTTGACTACCTGAGATACTTTGAAAATGACAAGGTAACAACACACACACACACGCAAATGCACACTCATTTCATGCTGAATGGTCGATATGGATCTGTTTAACAAAAAAATGCTGTTGCTGTGGGTATGGTGTGTTGTAGGATGTTTATTCCAAGGGGATCATCTCAACAGCCTACATTACTAATGTGACCAGTGTGGGAGAGCTCAAGTTTGAGGTCGCCACAAACAACCGAACATTTATCTTCAGGGCTGAAAGCGAAGGTCTGTCAGTTTTGTCTGATTTATTTACATCGTAATATATCATGTTCCTGTCTTTTACACATACAAATATACACGTTTCTAGGTCATATACGTTTTTGCATGTTTATTTTACAAACCGTGTTACTCCATTCAGCTGATAGAAACGACTGGGTGACTATACTACAGGACTGCAACAGGGGGCGCCATCCCCGCAGCACCATGAGCCCTGGCTTGCTTTTGAACCCAGACTATCATGGCTATTTGGAGCTCAAAGGGTTGCGCTCCAAACTTTACACTGTCGTCGCCTCAGATAAGGTCTACCTCTACAAAAACATGGATGTAAGGATCCCGCTGCGTTTTCTGTGTGCAGAAATGAGATGTGTGATCAAATCACAGTTTATTTTGTGATTTGATCTTTATTTAACTAAATAAAACACTTTTGATAAAAAAACCTTCAAATATCAAAGTTTTTAAGGAAAATCTTACTTTCTATAAAGATATAGGAAAAATTGTATACTTAAAATGTGTATGTTGATACATAATGGAAGACAACAACATAGTTGAAATGATGCACCTTGTTTTTCTTTCAGGACTATCGTATTGGAGTTGGTATCACATCCATTGAGATGAATGTAGGAAATGTTAAAGACTCTGAACGTCGTAACTTTGATCTCACGACACCCTACCGCATATTCAGGTACTATACACACAAATGCAACACACCCAAACACCTCAAACACTCGCACACTCACTCTGCTGTGTGTAAGCAGTAGACTCAAACTCTCATCCTAGATGTGTGTATCTCCCAGTTTTATGTGAACACTCCTCATGTTCAAAGAGCAACATTGTTCAATGCAAGTCAGTGGCTGAGTTGCTCTCGTTGCTTGTATAGTCATGGGAAATTAGATCATGATGTTTTACTGAGAATTCCCACCGTCCATCTGTCCTTAGAGACCTCAGCTGGACATGTTGGGAGAATGTGAAAAGCCCTTTGTATGAGTGTGTGTGTGTTTGTCTGTGAAGAAGAGCGAGGTTTGTGTGTTTGCACAAGTGCATGGGTTGTTGTGGTGTGTGTGGTCTCTTGGCCGACCACGCACAGCCTGCAGTGCAGTGGCTCAGCTTGACAGGATGGAGCAATCTGAAAAGGCTTGTGTGTTTGTATTTAGCTGGAACGTGTGTCAGTTAGTGTCTTGGTCGCGTGCGTGTCTGCGTGCGTGTGTGTGTGTGTCTGTGTGTGTCTGTATTTTAAGCACAAAGAGAAGCAAGGACGAGAAGAGGAAGGATTCAGACATGAGTGTCTGCGTCAAGCCACAAATCCGTCTCTGTGTGTGTGTATATGTGTGTATGTGCTTGTGTAGTTTCCAGTCTTTGACTCAAGTATATTTTTCAAAAGAGGAGCAGAGTGGAGCCTGTTCTCAGGGGACTCCTAAGGAAACGCTCACACACGGCTGGCACAGGCCTTCGCCTTTCTGTCTCTTGTTGGCTGGGACACCGTCATGTCGGCACTAACACTCGACCGTGTGTTTGTCTCTGTTCGTAGTTTCATAGCAGAGTCCGATCAGCTGAGGGAGCAGTGGGTGGACGCCATGCGAAATGCCATAGGTGAGGCGTTGTCCAATAGCGAGGTGGCGGACCGGATCTGGGCGGAGTCAAGCAACAGTGCCTGCGCTGACTGTGGGGCTCCCAAGCCGGAATGGGCTGCCATCAACTTGTGCGTGGTGATCTGCAAACGATGCGCAGGTTTGTGTGTTTGGATTTTTTGTTTTCATGTAGAATAGTAGTTTTACAAGGAGAGGATGTAATTGGTGTGCATGTGTGTTGATGTGTGTATTTCAGGAGAGCACAGAGGATTGGGTCCTAGCATCTCCAAGGTCCGTAGTCTAAAGATGGACAGGAAAGTCTGGACAGAGGAGCTTATACAGGTACACACACACACACACACACACACACGTACACACATCCAGGCACACTCAAATCCTAAAACCTGAAGGACCTGGTTAATGGGTTATTGCAGTTAGACTTCTTTTTCATATGACTACTTATTCATTTAGCTGTTTAAACTCTCATAGAGCTGCAGGCTAATTCATTAAGAGCTTCCTTTTAATGAGGATCACTTACACAACATAATACATAAATCCTGTAATATCAAGTTTTTGTTGACAATGTGTCACAGGTTTGGCTTCATCTGCGTGGTGTTATCTGAGGCAGTAGTTAGAGGTGGTGGCTTATTGATTTACACACAAGAGTGGAGGATATTATTGATTACACATACTTAATAAACTGCTCTGTGTATATTATTAGAACGTGCTACCGACCACACATGTCTCCTCCCATTCATAATGTGGAAGTACGCATCCTAAACCCTTCTTGTGATGCAGGTGTTCCTTTTGATTGGCAACGAGCGGGTGAACAGTTTCTGGGCAGCCAACATCCCACCGAGCGAGGCCTTGATGCCCTCGAGCTGCAGTGGAGAAAGGCGACGTTTCATCACCAACAAATACCGCCAGGGAAAATACAGAAAGTACCATCCCCTGTATGGAAACCAGAGAGAGCTCAACAATGTAAGTTGAAATCCGTTTTCGATTATTTGTTTCGGTCTGTATTTCTCTGGATATCTTTTTTTCGAAGATAAGAGTTAGTCATTTCTTGTATTAGATAGGCGTTAGTGCACAGGGAGGATTTAGAGCCAGATGAGATGTTGCCTTAACCATCCACTATGACAAAACTGTTTTATGTTGGTTTTATTCATTTAGTCGTTGCTGAAGATCACAGGCTGAGCTATGTCCGGATTTTGCATGTGCAGAGACACAAACACCATGTATATACACACTCACTCCTCATACTATGACTAAGATGTCAGGATTTTAAATAAATGGCAAAACATTCAGTATATTTTGTACTTTCAGTGTCACTCTTGTATTGAGATCTGATTATCTGATTTGTAACATAGAACAGATGACTGACAGAGAAACACAATGACTCCTATGAAACTAAATAAAAACAACATAGAACAAGATACTGTTAGTGAGGCTCCTGTTTAAATACAACTTTTAGAGTCTAGCGGTGAAGACCAATGCATATTACAGAAGCAGTACAGTAAAGAACATTTTACCTTTTTTTACTGTTTGCATATGTATCCTCCTTTGAATAAACACACATAGATTGATATATGTGTTTTAAATATAGTTTGGGGCATGTTTGCCTTTTTCGATAGGACACTGTAAGCGTGAAATGGGAAGAGAACCAAGCTCACCGCCGCTGCAGGAGGAGTTAAGCCTCAGCCTTAAGCCTTAAGTTATATTTTAAAATGGAATAGTAGAATCAGCTAAAGCTCCTTTAACGGAGACATTACAACATAGTCCGAGACTAAGAGTACCTGTCTATTCATCCCTCCTTGTGTCCTCATCCGTGTCTGAGTCTGCTTCATGTTAATTCACTATTTGGTGAGTAAAAGTCACACAAGACTATTGGGAACAGTTTGTGAACGGTAAACAATTGAGGTTTGTTTTAATTGTGCCTTTGCTCTGCTCCACTGAGTGCAATTAATGTCTTAGCTGCTTAACCCACTTACTGTTTACTGTTACTTGACTGTTCACGGACGCACACAGTGTGTGCGAGTGAGTCACATTCAGCAGCTGACTGTGACTTCTATTTTCTCTACTTAACCATTTGAGCTGGTCCGTCTGTGTGTCTACATGTGGGTGACTGAGTCACTGTGTTTAGGAAGTGTAGAGGGAGATGAAGGAAGTTTTTTTACTACACACACACACACACCCACACATGCACACACAAACACATGCACACCGGTCGATGCTTGTTTGTGCTCGATTGCTGGTCCTCCTTCATTCACTCCTCCTCCATGATTGCTATCTTCCTTCCCTGTTACTACTTTCTCACCATGTTGCTCTTCTCGTTGTCTTTGGGAAATTACATTTCTTGGAGTTTTGTGAAATTGTGTTGTACCTTTTGGACACAGGGTTTCCTCTGTTTTAAGAGATCAAAATAATCTGAACGCTTTTATACCTCTTTTTCTCTTTTCTTGGTCAAAATACTATGATAAATAATAGATTGTGAGATACGTCTGGTATGCATTCATCACATGTGGTCTCCATCCAGGTTTGTTTATCTAATCCTGGCTTTTTTGTCTCCACTTCTCTGTTTCCTTTCTTCTTTGTTTTTCCTTTTTTTTCCTGAATGTGACATCATTACACACTGCATAGCTGGAATGTGCCGTAACTCCGCCTCTACTCCTCCTCCTCCTCCTACTCCTCCTGTCCTCCTCATTGTTTGTCTGGGACTGCCGAAGAAAGTTGATCTCTTCAGTCCTGACTCTTTTTCTTATTTCTTGTCAGACTGAAGCATCACAAGCTCTTTCCTTTAACACTGGTTGCTTTTGTTTGCGTGTCTTTGTCTGCTGCCATTAAAACAGAGGAGTGACTGAACGGAACTGGAAACTTTCAGGTAAGGTTTTGTGTGTGTGTGTGTGTGTGTTTGTGTCTGTGGGAGCTGATCTGTAGGACAGTGTAGTGAAAGAATATTGTGAGTCTGCCTGTGTGCTTTCTTTTCGATGAACTCTGTGAAGAATGTGAGCGTGAATGTGTGTTTTTCTGGGGGGAAGGTGTGTGCCAACGCAGGAATCTGTGTCAATGGACTTTGAGTCTGTGACAGCTTGGGATCTCAGTGGAGTTAAACAAACCCATGTATGAGTGTGTGGATGTCATGAGACTGTAGCTCTGTTAGTGGGTGCACATTAGAGTTATTGTTCGTCAGCTTATTTGGTTTTCACTGGAGGAGGCTGATATGTTAATTTGCATATTAATGTGTGTCTGTGTGTGTAGGCATGTAATGTGTATTCTGGCCTGTGTGGCTGTAGATGTAAATACAGACTCACCTCTTTCAATGAACATCATTGTTTTTTTCTTCTCTGTCCCTTTGCTGCCTTTCTTTCCTCTTTTGAAACTACTGATACTACTGATTCATTAATTGGCTCTTATATATTTTTTATGAAACAACACCGTCATTACCTTTTGAACTCAACTTGGATTTTAATTTTGGGAGGATCTAAACTCTGATTGTTTTGTCACTGTGTGATAGGAAGAAAAATGGGCCTTCTTCCTTCTTTCTCCATTGATTTATTACATCACACTGATATTTGAAGCCTTTTTCTTGACATCTGCAAGTGCTTGAAGTGTTTTTATGTTATAAGAGGGAGACATAACCAAAGCCCACTGGGTGGAGGATAAGAAATGCTTGGGAGAGAACTGACAGTTGACCGTGCGTTATTTCACACAGTTTGACAGTATGAGAGTATGTGTGCCAAGTGTGAGTTAAGGACAATGTCACAACTCGTGTTACAATGCACCTATGTTGCAAGTGTTGAAACAAAAGTCCACACACCCATTTTTGTTATTAGGATAAAAAAATGGCAGTGGATCAGTTAAATATGTTCCCACTTGGTTGAGGTTGTGTTTACCGAGTCTGTGTTGGCTGCATGCGGGGGACAATTAGCATGTTATTGGTGCTTAATATAGGAAAGTGAAATGACGTGGCTATAGTAAAACCTCTTTTATGGGCTTGTTTTTATGCATTTAGAGTTTTGGAAAGTGGCCTCTGTAGACAAATTCATCTATTTTTCTATTTTTTTTTTCATTCCCTGCTGTTACTCGTTCTTTTGTCCCGTCTGTCTTCCCCTTTCCAGCCGAGTCCTCTCATTTCCCCATTCACGCTGTGGGATTGTATGTCATGAATGCTTTTCATGTCAACAGGTAGATCTGCTCGAGATTGGTTCTGCTTTCTTGTGCTTTTCTTTTACCCCTCTTTGTCTGTCTGTCTGTTTTCCATGTCATATTCATTCCTCTCTTTCCCCCTCCTTCATCTGTCTGGATTTTCATGTCCATCTTTTTCTCCATCCTTCTCACAGTAAACCATGCCTAGTGAGGTAATGACAGAACATAATGCAGCTAACATCTGGGTTTAAATATGAACATATGTAAGGGTATAAATGTAGTTTTGGCTGGACATTTAACACACTGTAATATCAAAGTGAACAAAGCAGAATGGGCCGCATGTGTTCACGTCTGTGCAACATGCTGAGTTTGTAGCCAAGTGCAATCAGTCTCTGATTAATGTCCTTCACTGAAATGCTTTCATCTTCCTATCACAATATTTTTCTTTCTCCTGTTTCTCTCATCTCTCTCTTTTCCCTCCAGTCGGGTCCAGTGTAACTGCTGAGGCCAGATGTAGGCCTGTGATTTTTAGACACACCCAGATAATATCTCTCTGTCTCTTTCCCTCTATCCCTCTCTCTGGGGAAATTGGGTAAGATTCTTGAATTCCCTTTGCCTCTCTCTCTCTTTGTTATTACATTACTCCCTGTTTCATAGGCAGCAGATGTTGGAGGGCGTGAGGCCTTCAGACACTCAAACAACCCATTTCCTCATTGTGCTTTCCCCTGATTGGTTCACTTGGTCAGAGGAATGGCTTTGATAAATTGCAGTTCACTGACGTCACATGTATGTCCACAATGAAACAAACCCATATGCATTTATTTGCAATGTGTCATCCCATCAGGAGGACATACTGAGCCACACTGGTTGGAGATAACTACATTACACTGTGTCTTTCACCAAACTTAAGTGTAGCACGCTATGGTATAGCATGATGGCTAATGTGGACCCATAGGCACCGATGTTAAGTTCTGATTTCGCTGGCTTGAAGTTTGAGACAGTTAACATGGTGGGCATGAATCTGGCACGAGTGAATTCATCGTGGGGGGGCGTGGTAGTGCAGTCATTAGTGCTGTCACTTTACTGGAGGCAGATTTTTTGTTAGAATCCTGATTTGGCCAGGAGTTTGGAGCAGAGTAGACTTTGAAGTTATTTGGAGACCTTAAGTGTGTGTGTGTGTGTGTGAATGTTTCAATACAAAATCTACACACCTCAGCTCTGTGATAAATTGGTAATCCCTCCTGCAACCTTTGAAAGAAGAACGTGTTTGATAATGGATGGATGTGTGATTGTTAACATTTTGAATGAACATAGGTTTATTACCTGTGCCAGGTGTGACGCAGCCTGACTCTGAGCTTTGTCAACAAAGAGGGAGACGGACGAGGGATGAACAAAATAACAAGTATTTATTGTAACACTAAGTTTTAACAAGCCAAAGTCAACAACCAAGTAGAGTACAGCCGTCTGCAACCGGGAAGGGGAATTTCCCCCGAACTGGAGTTGTCCTGATATAACCAGCCCGGGCACAGCTGTGGCTCATCAGCCTGATGACCCATCACTCCACCAGGACACCTGAAAGAGAGAAGACCCCTAGTGGAGTGGAGGGTCGTCACACCCCCACCCATAAAAAAACGTTCCCACCTGGAACTGCCAGCCTTCGTCAACCCCGCCACCTAGTAACTCCGGTCCCCAGAGAGAAAAGCAGAGAGACAGAGCAGGTAAAACAAAGACAAAATTAATACAGAACTTAAGAGCAAGTTGCTCTCGACAAGGCATCTGCCACAATATTTTCAGAGCCTTTGATGTAACGGATGTCCAAACAGTAGGCTTGCAAAAACAAAATCCAACGCATCAACCTGCGGTTTGGACAAAGCACCGAGTGCAAAAAGGTGATCGGGTTGTGGTCTGTGTAGACCACTCAAAATGTTGCAATGGCCAGATGAGTGACAATGTCTCTTTTTCCATAACAGAATAATTTAACTGAAAAGAATTAAATTTCTTTGAGTAAAAACTCACGGGACGTTCAACACCCTGGGTGTCACTTTGAAACAAAACAGCACCTGTGCTTACATCACCTGCATCCACATGAAGTTGGAAAGGTTGATCCATGCATGGAGCTGCAAGAACAGGGGGTGAGCAAAGAACAGACTTCACATTATCAAATGCTTGCTGACAGGACAATGACCAGATGTATTTTACTTTACCCTTGAGTAGGTCAGTCAGAGGAGCGACAACCGTAGAAAAGTTCTTACAAAAACTGCGGTAGTAACCCACAAGCCCAAGGAACTGCTGGAGCTCCTTTTTAGTGGTGGGCACTGGGTAGTGCTCAATGGCAGTCACTTTAGCCTGAAGGGGCCGCGCAATCCCCTGCCCCACTACCTTGCCCAGGTATCTAACTGTGGCCTTAAGGATAGCCATTAACAAGAGCAGACAGCTCAGCACCCCTCTCCTCAGACAGGTGACCAAACATAGACTCCAGACCACACAGTGTCTCACCAGCAACTTGTCCTGAAGCAAGTACCCACTAGCAGCACTCCTTCCTTCCTCCGTGGTGAGAACCAAGTCAAACAGTTGGCTCAGCGAGGAATCAGCTCTCTGCTCCGCCACTAAGCCACTGCGAGAAACGGACAAAAGAGAGTTAGGAATAGGCACCCTCTCTTCTGCCCCCTCCTGCTCAGATGCAGGTTCAGGCCCCGACTCTGCACGGCCCATAGCCCGTGTCACTGCACAGGCAGTAAACACCCCAGGAAAGCGCTGAGCACTCTCATCGGGTTCTCCTGTAACACAGGGTGAGGATGTCACTATTGGAGGAATGGGATTTGGCTGAGTTCCCGCCCACACACTGCTACCTGCCAGGTCATTTCCCACTATGACCTCCACGCCCTCAATGGGCAATGCCGGCCGCACGCCCATGACCACCTCACCTTTGACCAACCCACAGTTGAACACCATCTTATGCAGTGGGACAGGGAACACACTCAAACCCATACCTCGCATCTAAACCAGGTCCCCTGTATCAGAATCTCCAGAAAAGGGTAAGACAGAGCTCACTATGTATGAATTAAAAGCCCCAGTGTCCCTCAGAATCTTTACCGGTACAGTGATGTCACTCCCCACAAGTGACACGAAGCCGTCCGACAAGAACGCAGAGAAATCAGACCCCAAGCTGCCTTTCACTCCAGATTGCACATGTTGACAGGGAGAAACAGAATTGGTTGAGTCAACAGAACCAGCAAACAGTGCTGGTGTAACCTGTCCCCTACCGCTTCCACGTTTAGTTTTTGGACACTCCCCTTTCCAATGGCCCTTGCCCCCACAGTAATGGCATGTGTTTGAGTCAAACTCCATCTGACCACGTGTAGCAAATTCTGACCTACCTGAGCGAGGACTAAATGCTTCCCTTCCTGTACCTGCACGAAACACCCTGCTTCCCCCTCTGTGCCCAACATCACGAGAACAGAGCTCCCGGTTTTCCCTGTGGGTAAGCACATACTCGTCTGCCAGTACAGCAGCCTCTGCAGCAGTCATCACTCTACGCTCAGTGATATGAACAGCAATGTGGCTAGGGATGGAGATCTTGAACTGTTCCAGCACAATCAAGTCACACAAAGCTTCATACGTGTCAACTTTCAGGGCAGCACCCCACCGAGTGAAATGAGAAGCCAGCTCCCTGGCAAACTCCACATGCGTCTGTTTAACCGATTTCTCCCATGTACGGAACTTCTGGCGATACGCCTCAGGCACTAACTCATACGCCCTTAACACTGCAGCCTTGACATTAAGATAAACTCTACTGTCCGCGACAGTGAGAGCAGAGTAGGCTTCCTGTGCTTTACCTATTAAAACACACTGTAAAAGTAATGTGCTGTCAGCGTCTGACCAGTTTCTACTTTCGCTTACCCGCTCAAAAAGCAAGAAAAAAGTCTCGAGGTCCTGTTCATTAAACTGAGGAACCAAACGCAGATCCTTGGCAACATCAAACCCATGACCAGGGGCAGGATGACCACGCTGGCCTACACCCATAGCTACAGCAGGCAACCTACGCACCTCCAGCTCAAGTCTTTTACCCTCAACCTCTTGTTTTACTCTCTCAAGAGCCACTCTCTCTCTCTCCATCTGCAACAAAAGCAACTCCTTGTTCTGGTCAAAAGAAAACCTAGCTTCCATAGCAACAGGTAAATCAGCAGCAGCATAAGTTTCTGTGATAATCCCTGCTTCTACCAAATGCGTTTTTATGCTAAACCTAATGCCCTCTTTTGACCTCTTATCCCCGACCTGCGCATGATAATGCTCTGCGATTTTCAACAGCTGGTCTCTAGAACAGCTGTTCAACAACTCCTCCGAAGGAGCTCTGAGAAAATCCTCCACACTGGCCATCAGAACAATCTGTCAACACAATCAGAAAACCACAACGCCACTGAGCTCACAGCCTTGCCAGTCAACCGGCGCTACCGAGGCCTGTCCCTCTAACTGCCTACCCAAAATCTAAATAAGCTCCCCCCCCTAGTCTTCAGGCGCTTCTGTGGCGGGCTCCTTAAAACACCAAGCCCGATAGTCCGGTAAGGCAACCAGAAACTGGCGACCTCACGCCGCAACTACGGAGTGTCCCCGAGCAAATGCTACTAACCACTCCACGCCACATTAACCACCCCCCAAACGAATTCCAAAGGGAAGACGCTCTTCTCCTACCAGGGACAGAACACGGCAACTTACCCCTGAGGTGACTACAAGACAACAGCGGCACACAACCGATATCAAGATAGCCCTTCCCCCAGCACAACTGCCCGTCTACACAATACACGATACACAATGCTTATTCAAATACCAAAACTACTCACCACACTCGTCGCTCTCCCAAACAACCACCACTCACAGCCACTGCTGCTACCACTACTAACACTAACCTCTGACGTCACACTCAAAAGGTTAAACACAATTGGACGAGCCCCCATGTGACGCAGCCTGACTCTGAGCTTTGTCAACAAAGAGGGAGACGGACGAGGGATGAACAAAATAACAAGTATTTATTGTAACACTAAGTTTTAACAAGCCAAAGTCAACAACCAAGTAGAGTACAGCCGTCTGCAACCGGGAAGGGGAATTTCCCCCGAACTGGAGTTGTCCTGATATAACCAGCCCGGGCACAGCTGTGGCTCATCAGCCTGATGACCCATCACTCCACCAGGACACCTGAAAGAGAGAAGACCCCTAGTGGAGTGGAGGGTCGTCACAGTGTAATGTGTTCATTAGGGTTTGTTAATTAGTGAGCAGGATTACAGAAAAAGTACTAAAAAGTAGTAACAAATGGGTTTGATTTATAGATAAACGGAAGCTAAAGAAGAGGAGAGGTAAATTATTCAAGTAAGGTATAGTCAATTGTTTTTCAGGCAAAGGAAAAGAAGAAGCATTCAAACTCAAGCAGAGAAAGGTTCAAATGAAAAATGAACCAAACTCCCTCCAGTGGTTTTTCACATGGTTTCTCATTGATTCACAAGACCACACTCACTTCTCCTTCTGTTCTCTCAGGTTGTATTGTTCAGACTCTGATTTAATTATTTTGAACTCTTTCACTCTTGTGATTCTACTCTTTTTCTCTCTCTCTCTCTCTCTCTCTCTATCTCTTGTTGGACTCGCTTCACCTTCTGAGCCCTGATTACAGGTGTCCTTTTCCAACCTTCTGAAAGGAACAGTGTTTCCCCCCCCCCTTCTTTTCTGCTCCTTTCTCTTCAGCGTGATCAACTGTATTGAAACACAAAAGCATTCACAGAGTCGTCATAACAAAAATAACTCTGGCCTCTTAAGATTAAGCAGTTGTTTGTAAACGCTGTTCAATATCTGATGCAAGTCAGTTTTGTTATTGCCTCCACTACTTCAACAGTTGTTGCTGGAGGCTGGGGAGTTGTATGTGTTATTCTTGTGAATTTGTTACCTCAGAAATGCTATGATGAAATTTCCACCATCAAATGTTAATTTTAACTAAAAGAAGAACTGATTCGATTTTGGTGGTCAAAGGATGGACTGTGTGATGATAGAAAAATACGGAACATTTCATATTACGCCTACAGTTTAGTACATTGTGTCACAATCCCATTCCTAATGGTGATATTTTGGGTTTATTCAACACAGCAGAAATTTACATGAAGGCAGCACAAACAATCATGGTGGAGAGTGAACATGACACAGTGTGGAAATTCCCCAAAAGGAGAAGGGCTCTGACCAGCCAAGACAGAACAAACAGCTTGCACCTCCACTTTTAGAGCTCTTAATGGTCACGGGCTAAATCTCTGATCATCTCAGGCTTCTATGCTCTGGAATAAATTGCCTGAGGAAATGTGAGATGATGTCATCCTTAAAATCTCTGCTAGAAATAGATTAAGATTAATATAATATTTAATATTTTTTTCTGAATTTATTGGGGGTGCCACCGTGCCAGGCTATTTTGGTCTTTAATCTCCATTATTGTTATCATCATTATAATTCATGTACTTTTCCGCAGTTTAACCATTTATTTTCTTGTTGTGCAGCACTTTGTTTTGAAAAGTATTTGAAAAATAACTTTATTATTATTATTGTTATTATTATTCTACCTAAAAAGATAAGGAGACTTCTTCTGTCATATGGACGAGGTTTGGGTTTAAATACTCAACCTAAAACCAGAAGACCAAAAAACTAGACTTGGCAAATTATTCTGCAAACCAAATCCCACAGTGTACTCAAACATCACAAACCTGCTTTACCACCTACACAAGAATCATGCCAAAGCCGAGAGCCAGATACTGTAATGATGAAATGAGATAACAGCTGCTTTAGTAACCTACACCTGTAAAGATATGACCCAGATGCATATGGTCAAGAAGCAGGAGATTTATGAGTCGGTGCTGATACTCGACCCAAGTTCATCTTTACTGTTACTGTTCCAATAAACCAGCTCTATTGTTGCATTCACACCGTCTCTACAACACCTGCATGTGGAGTTGTGTCTGTGTGTGTGTGTGTGTGCATTTCGGCGGGGGGGGGGGGGGGGGTCTTGTGCAATTTTAGTCTGTTAATTGGTTTGTTTGTCTGCATGTGTGTGCAGAGGCTCTGATGTGTTTAAATAGAGGAGGGGTTCTGTCTGAATGTGTGACAGAGAGCTGTGGAATTTCTCAATCAGATCCAAAAGAGCTTATTGGTTTAACCGAAGACAGACTGGTGTGTGAGCCTGTGTGTGTGTGTGTGTGTGGGGGGGGGGGGGGGGGGGGGGTGCGCAGGCGTGTGTATGTGTGAACATTTGCATAAGTAGGAGTTCCTCAGCTGTAAAAACACTGCATTCCCCTCTTCTCAGACATTACATCTTTCCGTTTATCCTCCCCCTCCTTCCTCTTTCTTTAAATTTATGGACATAATCTGGTACTTTATTGCTTTGAGGCAAAGCTACAGTCCAAATATAACTCCCTCTTTCTCCCTCCACTGACCCTTTTCAACCCACCTCTCTTCTCTCTCCAATTTTTCTCCAGTCACCCTCATTTCTGCTTGTAAAAAAACTACACTGTTATTGGTTCTGGATCAAGAGGCTATTGTGCAAGTGTTGAATCCCAAACAGACAAACACACTCAACGTTTGCATCTTTTTGGGTTGTTTTAATTTTGGGTTGACACAGCTGTGTTTTTGGAAACAAAGAAGCTGACACAGAATCTCATGATACAGTTACAGCCTGGTCAGCAGCAGCTGTGGGGCCACAGTGCAAAAGTCATCAGTTTATTATCAGTTTGTGATTGTTACACTTTCTTTCCTTCCCTGTCTCACTGTAACTGATTCCTGCCTTGCCCACTCTAGTCCTCTTTCCTGTATCTCCCTGAGTCATTCCCCCTTTATGCTTTTTTCCCCTTCCTTTTTCTATCCTCTTTCAGTATCTCACTTTCAAATCTCATATCTGACTATAGCTGTTTTGAAATAGTATTAAAAAATATTAGTATTACACTGTTTGGATCTATTTCATTTGACCAGATTGGCATACTATACTGTTTTGGTCACTTTGATTCATGTCCCTATAAATATATATATATATATATTAGTTTTGTACTGTATCTGAAACACAGTATTTCCACAGCACACAGCAAGACATTTGGTGTCTTTATATATGTATAATATCTGGTTTATGCTGAATTCCAGCACTGATTACACTACAGGCCATTGTTATTGATGCCAACAAGCAACCCAGATATTCTTTTTCTATATGTTAATTTCCTCTTGAGTGTCTTTATGTACTGATTGTCCCCTCCTCTCTCCTCCTCCTCCTCCTCAGGCTCTGTGTATAAATGTGCAGTGCACTGATGTGCTCGAGACATTAAGCCTGATCTTCTGTGGGGCCGATGTAAATTGTTCAACTGGTGTGGCAAGTTGGCCCTCTCCTCTCTCGCTGGCCATCGCACACTCACAACTCCTACAGGCTGAGTTACTCAGCCACAATCTCAACACAGGTACAGTCTAACTGTTTGCATGGACAGGGTCACATGACTATATCTATATGAACACCAATGTACAGGCTATTGACCTTGTTAAGAATAATTTCAATTATGAGTTCCTTATAGAATATTCTATTCATATTCCTGTTTACATGTTACAGAGCATAGTTTCATGTCATTATGTCCACTACGCCATTACATTATTTAGTTAATTTCAACTCTGGATGTTTCACTATTAGACTATGCTGCATAATCAAACGACTTCCGGTGGGTTTTTGCTAAATTTAATATTGAACTTTTTTGTTTATTCCCCCTGCAGAGCTGCCACAATCCCATGTGGGCGGGGCCATGGAGGCGGTACACTACTCAGCACCACCCTGTGTGTCTCACAATGGCTTCCTATTCAAAACTGCATCCATGGCTCGGGCTATCTCGGAACGAAAGGGAAAAGAAGGTTTTCACACACGCTATGCACCACTAACGCACTCTACTTACACTTAACACAGTCTGTTTATAAAGCTATTGTCTTTATTTGTTCTTGCATGTAGAGTTCAGTCGCCGATGGTGTGTGTTGAATGATGGCACCTTCAGCTACTATGAGAGTGACAAGAACTCGAACCCCAACGGAGCTCTGAAAGCTTCAGAGATTGTCTGCTTGGCTGTCGACGCACCTGACAAACACGGGTAAACAGACACTAGTTCATGGGCTGATAGTCTCCCAGGCATGGATAGCAACAACTGAAATAATACATGGCTAAAACTAAATATCCTAACCTGCCTTTCAATAGGTATGAAAATACCTTTGAACTCTACTCTGAGTCAGAGCGTCTCTATCTGTTTGGCACTGATGATCCAGAAGGCCACAGAGAATGGGTCAAGTCTATTGCCAAGGTGAGTACCAATTATATGCTGAGGTCTTATACTACAAACACAAACTCTCCTACTTTCTCCTGAAGGTTCCACCTGTGTTAAGCTTGGAAATTATCTTTCTGAATTATCTATCTGATAGAAAGGACAGGGTGAAGTAATGCAGCCCATTTTTCTGTTTCACTTATTTTTCTTCAGAGCTGCACTCCAGATAACCAACATACGTTTCCTTTGTATAATAGATGCAGCAAAGTGTGTATTGTTAGAATTGTTATAAAAATCATTAGATGTGTCAAAGTTTTGCACAAGGTCATGCATTTCTAGCTACAAAAACAATATGACTCGATGCTAAGTTTTGTTTCTAAGAGGTTGCTGACCTCATCACTGATACTTTTTTAATTATTCCCTGAGCTTTGGGCTGAGCGTTCCTTCTAAGAATTTAATTAGTATCAGTTTTGGAGCAGGGCTTCAGCAATACACAGACTAAAGTGGTTAATTCATCATCAGAAGAGAAGGCAAATGATTAATAATGTGCAATGTCCTCCTTTTTTTTGTAGAACTTTATCCCAGCCTCTGCAGAGCCCTTGCTGAGGCTTGGCTTTGTGCGGATTGGGCGGCTGAAGTGTAAAGACGGCTTGAACCTGCAAACGTCAAAAGTTGGTTGGTTTGCTCTGGTGGGCTCCACACTCCACGCCCATCTGGAGAACGGCCAGGGGGAGGAGATCCACCTCCGTAAACTTAATGAACTCTGTGAGTGAAGACACAAACACATGGAGACACACACAAACAGCAGTGTTACCACATACTGTACATACTCCAAGCGCCGTAGACATAATATTTAAGATATGCAGTAATACCCTAACCCTAACCACATAGATTTTGTGAATGCAGTTCAATTAAGAAACGGCTCTGATGGAATAATACGATGACAACGTGTTTGTGTGTTACAGCCATCCAACAAGACAACGAAGTGCTGGTACTGGTGGAGAAAGGCAGGTGAGAAGACCGAGTAATTCCTGTTTCTTATATTTATTCATCCTAATTGTACTACATTTACAACTAATTATTTAACAGATAAATATGACTAAACGTGTTTACTTTTACTGTCTCTATCTGCTCTCCTCACCTCCCTCTTTCTTTTTCTTTTTGCAGAACTCTGTACATAGAGGGAGAGAGGAAGTTGGATTTCAGCGGCTGGTGCGCGGCCATCCAGAGGGCAGCGGGGAGCGGGGGGGACACGCTTGGCCAGCAGCAGCTCACAGAGACGGACATACCGGTCATCGTTCACAGCTGCATCGGCTACATCACTCAGTGCGGTGAGAGCCTGCAGAGACAGCATCTTTGTACACAGACAAAGGCACACATTTTGCATATATTAAGGAAGTTAGTCTCCATATCTCTGCCTTGCAAATGCATGTTTACACATCGCTTTATACTCTCTACATTGTTGGATGCATTTTTGGAATTTCAAATTTTCACTTGAATGTCAACACTTGAAACTGTGGTTTTCCCTTGGTTGGCTTTGTAGGAAACCAGGACAGGATCCTTGTCATTTTCCATGACGCAGTTTCTGATTTGTGAAGAGTTTTTAAAACCTTTTTGACATAGTATAGTGACTTCTTCTAGACACTTGATGTTTGACGCCATATGAAGAATTGTTACGGGATTTTTTGTCTCGATAAAAAGATCAAGTTTGTCTTAATGGAACTACATTGTGATCTGGTGTGAGCCAGGGCCGGGTCTAGACAGGCATGTATGAGGGGGCAGCCACAAATCTTGAGGGGGCATTGTGCTTTATTATATTATTATTATTATAAATTGGGATTTAGTTTGAGGGGGCCAGGCCCCCTCTTGCCCCTGCCTAGACCCGGCCCTGGTGTGAGCTATGGTTAAAAATGACTTTCAATTATATCACAATGCTACAAAAGACAGCTTATAAAGGAAAAGGACAAAAGAAAGCAAGCAATAATATTAAAGAAACCCACTAGTGGACATAACTGGCACTGATAGTTATTGACTTTTTTGATTGATATGTGGTCAAAGGAGCAACATATTTGCATGCTTTACCCTTTAGAGAATGGTGTATCTACAAAATCTATAAGAACTAAATGAAATATCCACACATCTTCATAAGCAAGCTAAACATTTTTCATCATTATCATAAACCCCATCTCAAAAATGTTTTTTCTTAAAAGTAAGACAAGATTTTAGCTGGAATATCATGTGTTTTTCACTCTATACAGTTAAAATTTTAAGGTCTTGTGACAATTTGGAATCTCTGCTGGACTATATGACCCTTCGATTGAGTTGAATGACCAAGGTATTTTTCATCTAACTATGGCATCACAGTATGTGATTGTCCAAGTGTTACAATAAGAACTGTACATTGCCTCTGTTCATAACTGTTTTGGGGTTTGTTCCTGTTCAATATCTTTGTCTAGGCTTGACATCTGAGGGAATCTATCGTAAGAGCGGTGTGAACTCGCGAGTGGCCGCGCAGTGTGAGAAATTTCGCAGTGATGCTCGCAGTGTTCATCTCAGGGAAGGAGAGCACCAGGTGGACGACGTCTCCAACACACTCAAGCGTTTCTTCAGGGAGTTAGAAGAAGGACTGTTCACCTCGGAGGACGCCAGCAGCTGGCTCAGTGCAGCTGGTAACATTCACAACACTGTTAGACTTCAGCACAATCCACTGACCTTGGTGTAGACAGTTTGAACAGATTAGTGACTTTTTAGATTTTCTACAGAAGAAGTCCCTCTAGACTTGTGTTGTATTGTTATAAGACGTCTTAAGGGCTAAAAACCTTTAAAGGGCAATTAAGGTGGGGGAGACTGGAAAAGGTGTTCTGCCGTATTTTCCTTTTTAAGTCCGACTACAGCGACTTATTACAGCCCCTGAAACTCTTATTTGTTCCTCTAAATTACATATTCAATAGGTTGGTCATGAAAAATCTCCCCTAATGGCCCTGAAATGGCTTAAACACAACCTCATTTCACGACTGAGATCTTTGACTATGCTCGATCCCGCCCCTGCTCATTGTCTCACCTCCCTCACAGCTCACTTGCAGCTGAGGAGCCTTTTCCAGCTACCAAGCCCCTCCCACAAGTTGACAGGATTGGTTTCTTACGTTTATGACATCACAAATCCTGGCTGTTTGCATCAGTTCTTTTTTTAAGATTGGCATTTGTTTACTGCAATGTTAAAGTTTAAATGCTCAGCCATGTCGCCGCTTATTTCGCGCGAGATATGTCTTTTATCATGTATGTGGTACAAGAGGGTCATACATTTTCCCTTTAAGTTTAAAGGATCTAATCAAACTCCGAAGGCGTTTTTAACTATGAAACTAGACTAAAAATATGATTGAGTTGTCAGATCAGTTGCTCCAGCCTTGTGTCAGGGGATATGTTTTTGCTGTTGAGGTCAAAGCAAAATAAATCCTTTATGTCACAGCACTACAGTAAATATTGTTAAGGAGCTTGTCACTTTGAACTCCTTTTTATGTGTTTTTCCTTCTCTCTCTTACTGCATTTGTTTGTATTTGTATATTGTTATCCCTCTTTTCACTGATCCCTTTCTCTCTTTTGTGCTTTTCCTCTTCCCCTCTCACATACCCTGACACTCTCTGTGATCTCTCTTTCTCTTCATTCTTTATTAAAAACGTTCTCCTTTCCTTCCTCTTCCTTTCTCCTCTTACAGCCATACAGGATGAAAGTATGAAAATCTCCCAGTACCAGCTGTTGTTGAACAGACTGCCTCGTGTTAACAAGGCTACACTACAAGCTCTTATCAACCACCTCTACTGGTGAGAAAGTCACTCAAGCAAAATAATCCTCTTGTATCTCTACTTACGTCTGTGTGCGCATACTAATGTGTGTTCTCCCTGTACTTGTCTCAGCGTGCAACGCTTTTCTGATCTGAACCAAATGAACCTCCACAACCTGGCCATAGTGTTTGGTCCCACACTGTTCCAGACGGATGGGAAGGACTACACTGCTGGCCGTGCCGTAGAGGAGCTTATAGAGCACTACACCCTCATCTTCGAGGTCAGACTCATTGCCTGCCGTAGACAGAGGAATGATGGGAGGGCAAAACATTTTGTTATGTAACCTGATTCATAAATCTTGAGTGGTGACATCAGGAAATGGCAAACCGCATAGAGTGCATGGCTCTGAAAGGCTGAGATGTCAAAAGACATGGCATCTTCAATTGGCTGCAACATGAAGCCTGTTGAAGATGAAACAGATTCCTGTCAGATCTAGTTTATTTCCAGTAGCATTTAAATGCTCATCAGTATCGTTCTATGAATAGAAACTGATCTTATCTAGTGGAATGTTTTAATTATGTGGTAATAAGATTATGTTCTTACAGCACTTTGTGTTTATTTCCTGAAAATTAATCAGTGAGTGTGATGGGGAAAATCAGAAGGAGGCTAGGGAGGGAGGAAGGAAACGCATGAGGGTGATGGTGGGATTTCCTCTCTTGAGCTCTAAATGAAATCCCTCCAGTCTTTGTCAAAATTCACTCCTCATGAAAAACAACGTCCAAACTATGTTATCTTAACTGCATTATTTTGTTTTGAAGAGTTAAAAATACAACCTCATGCTAATGACATTAGCTTAACATGGAGCTCTGATTTCCTGCTGGTTTTCCAGCAACAAACCGGTTCACAGAGCCACTGGGGCTTTCAGACTGAGATCGGAAAGATTATTATGCTGTAATTAAAGTATTAAGCCAGCTGTTGACTGATACATTGTTTTTGTGTGTATGAATGAATGTGTGCGTCCTTGTTTACAGGTGGATGAGCAGCAGCTAAAGAAGCAGCTAGAGGAGATCACTGCTATCATCCAAATGCGAGAGAAACTAAGCACAAAGTTTCCAGTGAGTCACACACATGATCACACAAAACACTAAAGTGATCTTGCTTTATACAAAGTAAAGTAGGAGTCAGTTAAAAAATTTTCAATGAACTTAACTGCCCCTTAGATAATTTTTTTATAAGAATGTGATGTAATAGCTTCATAGCTCCACATGATTTATTTCGTAGTTGTTCAGTTCATGTCTGAGAGTAACTGGTGTTCACCATTTTAAATTTTAATGCAAATTTGCATGTACAGCAGTTCAGACATTAGCTCTTTGTTGGTGTTGTGTGCATGCAGAAGACCATTTGCATATATTCATGATGTTATTTGTTATCCTAATGTTGTATTTCTGTCTTCCTTTTTCCATGTGTGTGTGTGTGTGTGTGTGTGTGTGTGTGTGTGTGTGTGTGTGTGTGTGTGTGTGTGTGTGTGTGTGTGTGTGTGTGTGTGTGTGTGTGTGTGTGTGTGTGTGTGTGTGTGTGTGTGTGTGTGTGTGTGTGTGTGTGTGTGTGTGTGCGCGCACTGGTCACTTCAGAGCACTGAGCCTGGAGGACATTTCATCTGCACAGTGTACCTGGAGGAAATAAAGAACACAGCAGAGCAACATGTTAAGGTGACCTGAACTTTATTCAATTAACCATAATACTTCACATTTTTGATGTCCACTTCCTTTTTTTTCTTCAAGTTTCACAAAAACAAACTGGCCCGATTAATATTGGCCCCACGTTCGCCCTGTGCTGATGGAAGTCTGAACTCTGGAGTAACCGCGTTCCTTTTTTTCTCAGATCCCTGGTGCTATGACGGCAGCAGAGTTGACATGTGAGGTTCTTGACCGGCGCAACATCCTCGTTAAAGACAAGGAGTATTGGAGCTGCTGGGAGGTCAGCAACAAGGAGGAAATGGGTGAGAAATGGAGAGAAAGAAGGAACAATAGTATGTAATACAATAGTATGTATTAATTTTGTAGTTGTCTCCTTTTACCACTTTCTTTTTTAATCTCCAGTTTTTATGTCTGTGTACAGCTATATAATTATTTTCCTTTTGGTTTTGAAAGCAGTTTGGGCTCACATGACTAAACACAAGCTGTGACACAGTAGCATGAAAAACATAATCTCCTGTGGCAAAAACAAAGCCTGTGAAGTGCTCTTCACTCAACCTGCTACCAGAGCAAACCACAATGACACAAACTCCAGAGGCATAATGATCCCTGTCAGTGCGGTGACTGTGTATCGTGGTTTGTTTTGAGCCTGGTATGTGGGACATCTGGTTCCCCTCTGGGAGAAGCCTCTGTTTGCCTTATCAAATGCCAACTACACTCGATTGGCAGATTTCCAATCACCGTTCAGAGAACCATACCATCAGATATGACAGTAAGGCAGGAAATAAAAAAGGGTATGAGTGATGGAAAACAGCTGAAGGGAATATAACATCATTTTATTAGAAATGTTGAACGCTAACAATCAATAGTGCTTTTATTGGTCTGAGTGGGACATTTTAGTTTTCTCTCTTAATAATAATGATAAATGAATGATTTTAAATAACTTCACATTCTCTCTTCCCCCTGTGTTCACTGGTTTCCCACCTCAGAGCGTCCTCTGCACTATCTGGAGCGAGTCTTACCCATCCTTCACGCCTTTGGCACCGACTCCCATCTGCTCATTAAGAAGCACCTTGCTATGGAAGCCATGATCCTCTACCTGAGTAAACACGCGATCTGCCAACAAAGAATAAAATCTCTCTGAATCGTTTGGCTTCCTCCTAACTTCATTCTTATTAATCTGCCCTCTAGCAAGTAAAGCGGACGCATCCAAACACGGGAACATGAAATTCAGAGAGGAGCGAAGCATCCTGGGATTGGGACTGACCTCTGGAAGTTTCCATGACCGATATTTCATCCTCAACTCCAGCTCGCTCAGGATGTACAAGGAAATCCGGGTAAGACCGACCAACAGTGCAAACTCCTTCACTCTCTCTGCTTTTGGAGTCGTACATTTATTGACTCTGTCCCCTTCACTCTCTCCGACTGTCAGAGTAACCGCCCAGAACGTGACTGGCCTGTGAAGAATCTCAAGGTTTACTTAGGCATCAAGAAGAAAGTCCGTCCTCCCAATTGGTGAGTGTTGCACATGCAGTGCAGGGTACATGTTTCCAGAACGTCATGGATGTCATGATACTGAGTGGCAATGCTACAGGTGGCTGCTCTGAATGGCGAGTGTTAGATACTGTACCAGAGGGAAGACAGGACAAATGAAGTACTATCTAATTGACAATGATCTATAACTCACTTCTCTCTTTAGTACTTGTGTTTGTGTCTGTGACTTTAAAACTAGAAAAACATCTGTCTCTTAAGCTTATAGAAGAGTCATGAGTTGTTACTGTGAACGTTCTATATAGACCCAATGGTACTGGTAATAAACTATACTTATGTAGGAGCAAATATACTTGTATAAGGCTTGGGTTGAGTCAAAGGACAATTAATTAAATTTTTTTTAGCAAGTATGTATTTTTAATTGACTTAAACATTATACACACAATCTACACAAATTGAGAGACAATTCTGTCACTACATTTTCAGCATAATAGTTTTGAAGGATAATAAATTGCTACATTTATTGCTAATAATGATAATGACTATCTGTAGTAAACAGCTCATGGGGGCATGTAAAGACAGTGACCACTAGGGGGCAGGTTATGTCCAAGAATGATGAGCACTGTTGCAGCTGAACTGCTGTTGAACTAATTTCGGTCTCTTCATCTGTCTGTTTCCAGTTGGGGCCTAACAGTGGTGTGTGAGAGTGTGAAACAAGAGAGGCCGGAGAGGCAGCAGTGGTGAGTACCTGTCCAGAAGCTGTAATTTCAGGATGTTCATCTTTCATACACGATACATGGCCGTCTGCCCACAGCCCAGCTCAGGCCTGCTCACACTGTCAGATTTAACAAGCATACATTGTTTATTCTAATGCTCAGTTCCCTGTAACAAGACCTCAGCTCAAGACATATTTGTAATATTTATTAGAGATTGTTTCAGATGACTTTATTAGTTTGGACTTGTGTGTGGCTCACTTGAAGATACACTCTGCTTTGTCTGTCTGCATGTGTGTGTGTTTGTGTATTTATAATCAGCTCTCCATTCTTGTCATGTCCTATTCTAGGGCTCTACTTAACTCTCAGATCTCAGTGAATTCTCTAAAGTGCATGGTGCATGTAGATTTGAGGGATGGTTCAAATGGGTTCTTGATCTGTTATGATTAATATGAATATTGATGATGATTAATGTTGTGTGTCTTGTCTCGTGTGTTTTGGATGTAGCATATAATAAATAGATTAGAGTGCCATCGATCATTCCCTTTAAAAGTCAGGTGTGCTTTTCTTTTGGCCTGTGTGCATTCACATTACGGTCTTCACAGTGCACCTGCTTTAGATAACATTGAAATGCTGTGCCAGTGCATTTGCAAATTAAATGTGGCCACTGGACATGAAAATGTAAATTGTGTCGAGATGGACGACATAACAGTTTCCCAAAAGTGAAGCCAAAGCGTCGGAATTGCCCCCTGGTGGATGGCTGCAGTATAGGTCATAAATCCCACCTCTGCCATGTTAGTGGATGGGACATGGAAAAAACAAAAAAGTCAAAATCGAATACATTTTCTCAACGATCGTGTCTGTTTGTTAGTTTTAGTTTTTGTCAGGCTGATAAATATTCATAGTTCTTCATATTTCCTGTAAGTTTGGTTTTCTCTAGTCATTTGATGCTATAAACAAGGGGTGAAACTTCATGACTGACAGCTGAGACTGACTTAGAGTTGGTTGAGCACTTCTGTAGCAGGACTTCGTAACTGCGGCTCCATGGCAGCATTCCTATCTGGAATATTAGGCTTCATTTCTGGATAGACCGAGGAAGTGGAAACATGTCGACCATCTTTATATACCGTTTATTGTCTGAAACCAGGCATTTGCACCATGCTGTGTAAGACATGGTAAGCTAACCTTCTGCAGTTTGACCTTTTACTGTAATACAACGTTCCTGTAGCTTTATATCTCTCTGCAGCCTTTAGTTCAAAGATATTCAGTTGCTCTGACATTCCTGATGTCCTTGTGTTCAGCAGGTAGTGGCACTTTTCTCTTGATGGCAGTGTGATCACGTCTTTGATGTACATGTCAACATGGCCAGTGTTGGATAAAGCTGGCAGTTAACTCTGTAGGTGGGAAAAACAGGTCAGATCACGGTGTGAGAGTTTTGAGGAGGACGCATAGAAAGGGTCATCTCCACCCAGGAGGGAAACAAACAAGAGCCCCCCCCCTCCCGCAGTCACGTCTCTATTCTCCACCACCTCTGTCCACATATACATCCATCTGTGTGTATATGTGTACACCCATTGCTCATGTGTTCGTGTTACATTAGGCACTACAGTGTCAACAGCATTAGACATCAGCACAGTTGAAACAGTTGTGATGTTTTCATCAGGCCGTGGGCAGTATCATCTCCTGGTTATACTCACATTGTCACATCCCTCACGGCGAAAAAAAAGCTACCTGAGAGAGGGAGCGCGTGTGGAGGAAAGATAAAGAAGGAAGGTGTAAGGTAGATTGTCACACTGAAGAGGAGACACTGTATACCAAGTCAGAAATTTACCTTTTTTGCAACTAAAAGAAAAGTTAGAGAGAGGGAGAGTGGTGAAAAATAAGAAAGAAAATGCAAATACGAAGAAGTAAATGGATGAGGAGGTGCCGTGTTGCAGACACTACTGAACTTATCTCCAAACCTTACTTCACCCCCCTGCACCCTCCTGTTAGTACTTCTATTCCAGCAAAGCACTTAGCCCCTATTAATTTACCCAGCGTGTGGCACTACTTCTTCAGCACACTCTTGTGATCACTGCTTTTAAGCTCAAAGAGAACTGGTTCATTTTGATTATGTAAATTACATTTTATTCTGTAGTTTCATGGAAATCCATAGTAATAAATGAACAGAAAAAAATATTCTGCAGTTGATGATGATCTACAATGGCATATAAAGTAAATGTATTATTTCTACTCGGGAGGCCTTTTAAACCAAAATGACAAAACTCATCCCCCTTGATAACCTGTCAATTCTGACATCCCCTCTTAGCCATTCATCATTAGTTGGATGAGAAGGTGGATACCTGGATAAAATGGAAACTTTATAAAAAGATAAAATATAAAAGAAGGGAAAAATATATATTTTGAAATGTCACATTTACGATTACGGAGTCCTGCAGGTTCCTGTCCCTCTTGCACATGTGCGCTGAGGACATTTTGACTTTGTGCCAACATTTTGGCTAGTCCTCAAAAATTCTAAGAGTTCTTTTAGGGTTAAGATTTGGTTGTAGTGTTAGAGTTAGAATTAGGTTAGGTTTAGGTTAGGGTCAGGCATTTAGTTGAGATTGTTAGGATAAGGTCATTATGTCAAGTCAGAAGGTCAGCGGTTCGATCCCAGTCTCCCCCAACTGCAGGCCATGAAAGGCCCCTCGTTTTTCTAGAGCTAGAAAAAGTGCTGCACATAGATGCAATTGAATGTGTGGGTGAATTGCAAACTGTACTGTAAAGTGCTTTGGGTGGTCATCAATATTAGAAAAGCTTTATATAAATTCAGACTATTTACCTGTTACCACTATAGACAGGTGTTTGTGTGCACGTGTGCGAACTGTCCTCATTGTATTTAAATTTCTCTCTGTGTTGTTTGCATCAGAGTCTTGTTGTGTCTCGGTGGATTGCACTTGAATAAGAGTTGAATTTGTGCTCATAACAATTATGAATAAAGCTTATTTATTCGGAACCACAGCATCACTGATGACTCTTGGGGCTGTATGACTGCAACCTGAGTAGCAGGAAATATTCACGTTCACATACAGAAATGAGAGAGACACAGACACACTTCACTGAGAGGGGACACAAGTTCTACACTTGAGGTTCTGATCAATGTTTCTTTCTGTGGAGTATTTAAGTTAGGAATCATACTCCATGTTTATGGTGCTGCTATCCAGCGTCATAGGAGACTGTGTCACTTTCAGTTTTTCACACTTTCGACTCTATCCCCTTTAACAAAAATGAACCAAACTTACCCTCTGAATGCCTCTGAGCCTTGTCTTCTCTCCCATCTCACACACATACACACCCTACCTCCTGATTTGTATCATGCTGTCTCTTCATCACCCTCTATTTATTTGCAGGTATCTCTGCTGTGACACCCAGACAGAAATGAGGGAGTGGTTCGCTACTTTTCTCAGTATTCAGGTGTGATCTTATGCACATACACACACACACACACACACTTTTCTATAAACAAATTCTCAATGTCTGTCGCCTGTACGGATTGCCGGCGAAGTCAGAGCAACAAATTATGACATTTAGTGACTTAGTGATGTCTATTCCTTTACCTGTATAAATGTTTTTAATACTCAATGGTTATGTTAAATCAGATTGGATATTGTTAGACGATTGTCTTTACTGACTTGTTTTTATATGAATATGTTGTGCCACAGTGGAACACTACTGCTTTTGTCCACAGAGGCGCCACAATCAACGAAAGTGAAAAGTTCCTTGTAGGACCTTTTAAGAAAATTATCCAATAGTTTTTGAAGTGGTCTTAAGGATTACACACTATTCAATATAATATATTCATGCCATTTGGTAATCTGTCATCAGAGAAATGTTTAAAATCTTTTAATCCTGATGATACTAATTTATTGCATCTTTTTTTTTTCTTTTTTATAAAATCCCCTCCCCTCATCTTTCCCTCTGTCCTTGTCCACTCCTCATTTAAAGTACGAGGGCAACGTGTGGCCTCAGGACGGACTCAAGCTGACGCGGGTGAGCCGCGTGGTGCCGGACACGCGTCATGGTAACGTGTCACTCATACCGCTGCGTGGCAGTGAGAATGAGATGCGGAACAGCGTAGCAGCTTTCAGCCAAGACCCGCTTGCTGTGAGTCACTGACCAATCACTGTGAATAATCTAGGAAAAACCCTTCAGCTGAATTTAAAGCTGTGGGCTTATCAGAGACATTCATGCTGAACAGGTGGTCCACACCCTCAACCTTGATCCTCAGAAGAGCAGAACCAATTGGCGTTCATCTTGTACAAACATGTTATCACCTTTTGATTACTGCAGGCGTAAGAGGGTGCACGAGGAGCTCTGCACATTCATTTTCTTTTTCATATTCACTCCTGCCAAAAAGAGACAGATGTTGAGGGTTGCACCTGGGCAGGATCAATACTCTGTTCAATGATTCATCCATGATTTAATCATTATGACAGGATCTGGGTTCTTGAACAATTTTGACCAAAAATAGACTACAGGGCTCTTTCCTTCATGAAACACAAGTGTGTGTTTTCAGGAGCCTGGATCTCAGGGCCAGAAAAAAATGTATTATTTGAGTCAAGGTCTATAAATGTCTAAGAATCCAGATGATGTGAAGAGGAGCAGACAGCAGCAGCTTCATATTGTAGGAGGTTTGGACTGAGAACTAACGAGACAGAATTATTCTGGTGATGCTTTGGCTTCAAAGGAAACTACAGAAAAACCAACCCAACACATTTGAAAAAACTGAATTTGGCTGGAAACAGCGTTGCAGCTAAATCCAATACGATTTAAGTAAATGTTGACCATGTTTTCAAACTGAAAAAAGCCCACACTAAATGCCTCCCTACTGTTCTTGGTTCATTCTGTGTTGTCATCCAAGTGTTTGTCAGTCATTC
The DNA here is from genome assembly GCF_963576545.1 of Limanda limanda. NCBI lineage: Eukaryota > Metazoa > Chordata > Actinopteri > Pleuronectiformes > Pleuronectidae > Limanda > Limanda limanda. The sequence goes on from NC_083641.1 coordinate 13,144,362, forward strand.
AAAATTGACTCAAAACGGGGTCATTTAAACCAAAATGTTTGGTTCTCATGAGAACTTGTCAGTATTGCAAGAACTTGGATGACACCACAGGAGCACTATAGAGTGTTGTTTTTTTTAACGTTTGAAGTGGTTGCCCAGTTACTTCAATTGTATTGGATTTGACTGAAACACTGTTTACCCCTGAAACTCATCTTTTGGGGGAACTATCCTTTTAACAATGCTCCACAGCACTGCTGCCATATCAGCTCATAGAGTTGTAAGCTCGGCAAAGATTAGACAAACATCATCACTCTGGGTTTGTTGGACTATATTTGAAGCACACTGACATAAAACCAGACCTGTTCAACAACATCAATATCACCCACTCCATCTGTTCTTACATTTTCATTTAGAATTGAGTGCAGCCATCCAGAATAATTCACTCAGCGTTTCGTCTCAACCCTATGAGACCAAATATCCACAATCTGATGTGCAGTTGTCTCCTCCTGCTGTATGCAGTCATCACACACCTCTCATTAGTTTGCTGCAGAATGCAGCAACACATAAGACTGTCAACGTAAGTCTGCTGTTACATCCACCGGCATCGAGGAGATCCCAGGGTCGGCGTGTTGCTGCCTTCCAGATATTTTGTATTGATTAACATCTCGTCAATGGATTCACTTGATAAAATGTCTTTGTTGCCAGTGTGTGATTGCTTTGGTGATGGGATGGCAGCAGAGGCTGGATGTACGCAGGATGTTTGGGTGAAGAAGGTGGAGGAGGGATTCACTGCATATTCACTGCACGTAGAGGATGTCAAATTCCCTATGTGGATCATGTACACGTACATGGTACACTGACCATGTGTCAGTGTGTGTCTGTCTGCATTAGACTCACTGACAGCTCACATGAGACCTGTCTGTGTGTGTTCGTGTGTGTATGTGAGTGAAAGGGAGGATGTTCTCTCACTCTTGTCTTGAATTTTGATATTACTTGATGTCTACATCTGTTTTTCTCACGCTGTAACACTTCTCCTTCACACTTTTTTTCCTGGAGGAACAACATTTTTAAGTAACCCATTGTAGTCAGAGTAAAGTCACTGTTCAGATCATCTTGTATCATTAATGAAATCCGGTTTATTCTTATTCTTCTGTCCTCAGTCCATCACTGTCTCCAGCTCCTTGTGTCCTAACCCCTCTGTTGTTTATCTTTCAGCTCTTTAGAGATGTTCGATAATCTTTGCTGCAAGACAGGTGAGACAATTTCACACTTGGGTTAGTTATTATGTGGAAAATGACGGGAAAGATGCATCCTAACACTCAAAACTGTATCACATATATTTTAAAACCAGGCTTCGAATTCAAGCAGCATCTCAAGAGGCCACCTAACAACACGTGATTCACCCGAGTGCAGGACACCTGTCAATCAGCTTGGCCTGTGTGACTACAGGCATCAAGGGAATTGTAGTCTCAGTTTGAATGAACTACAAATTAAAGACAGTGTCCACAGATACAACCAGGGAGCACTCAGCACCTCCAACAACATCAAAATTAGTATAGCACTCACTAGAGCACAAACCTCTGCCAAAGCCCCACAGTCCCTTTAATTTCAATCATACATATCACTCCTCTAAAATTTTTTTTTCATTAATATTAACTCTACTACTACACTAAATTAAATGGAAATCGGAGCAGTAGTTTTTGTCTAATCCTGCTTAGAAAGAAACAGTAATGAAAACAGAACTTTCAGCGTATACGTTAATATTATCTATGTACAACAGAATGGAAAACAATAGAGATAAATACTATGTCAACATCAGGCATCATAAAACATAAAGCCGAGTCTACGATAAGAGAACCCTCATATCTTCAGCCAATCCTGATACTGGATGAGCGCTGAGTTTTTTACTTAGGAGGTGGATAGCACATAAATTCAGAGTATTTTCTGATTAAATACGTTTTGGTTCTTGTGTGGTTAATAGCCTGAGTTGATGTAAATATGTTTTTGATGATAAAACTAAAACTTGTAGCTGTGAGGATGTTACAGTGGATCAGAGTTTACTCTGTTTTCTCTCTATAATTACATTTTTTACTATTATAGCTCCAGCTTTAATGAATTCATTAATGGCACAATCAATCAAGTGTATAAATGAACAAAGCTTTAGAATAATTTCCACCTGAATAAAATGTGTCTCTCAGCTGACAGTCATGTAAATCTTACTGCAGCTTATGACTGGAGTAAAAAGCTCAGATTCTAATTATAATAAACAAATGAATCAATTGTAAAAATAATCATTAAGCTGTAAGCATTAAGCAGCCATGATATTAATTTAGCCTGTACTATAATTCCAGGCTTCACTGAAATTGACATATCGCAGAGTCTAAGTGGAAGATCAGAGGTGATGGGTTGATATATTTGTTGGACTGAGTATTTGCCGTGGATCTGCTCTCTTGACCGCTGCTCATCGAGTCCACGTCATATCGGCAGCCTCATGTCTGGTTGCCATGGCTCCGAGACATTTTGAGCATGATCCCTAGATGCTGCTGCGAAGTTGATTTCAGGGTTTAACGATAAAAAGCTAGACGTTTGTTTCACCAAGTAGATTTAAAAAGCATTTATAGTATTTATGAAAGAAAAAGTTGTAAACGCTGAATTTAATCACTGTGCATCTGGATGTTTGTTCTTCAAAGGGCAGATGGTCGGCCTCATCACGAACTTTAAACATCCCAATTACATCATCCTTCTGTGACTGTACAGAGCAGTAGTGGACTCGCAAACTGGGTCGGGATTATGGCCTCGGACCTCCGTCTGATCCTCGTCTGCTGGAAATTAAACGGACCAAAAACATTGTGGACGACAGGATCATGTGTAAAATAGAACCCAAAAGACTTGAACTGGATGTATAGTAGAAGCAGCGGTGGCATTAAAGTGACATTTTGACGGACAACAATCTCTCTGACGGTTTGCTGAATCAGCTCGACGTGGAGCAAGTCTGCGCTCGATGTTTCCACTGGTCAGTGTCAGGAAATCACTGAAATGTTTTACAGGACAGTGTAAATGCCTTAGTCGGGTCAGTGTAGGCACAAGCATTGAGTGCTCAGTTTTTAAATAGAAAATAAAAGTTTATAGATCATAGACACATTTCTAATTCTGTGACGTTTTAGCTTTTTCTGTGTCACTGCTCGACGAGCTGTTGGAATCACCCTGCAGCCCAACAGCTCAAACAAATGCTATTGTAAGTAAATTAGTAAGTTTGATATCTGACAGCTGGTCTGAGTGGAGACTGGGCCTGAGAGAAAGCTGAGAAATAAGTGATAACTCTGTGTCTGTTCTGCCGCAGAGCAAACGCCTTCGTCAGGCTTCCACTAATATGTGCTTGTGTCGATTTGTCCATGTGTGAATATGTGTATTTGTGAGGGGTGAAGGAAAGAGAAGCATGTGCTGAGAAGTACATTAGTAAAGATTTAAGTAAGAAGGTCACAGGTGAGAGCTAAACATTTTTTAAACATGAGCTTAAACAAGAGAAGAGTACTTTGACCCACGTTGTCCCTTATTCTCTATTCAAATCAATTCAGTGCACCTTATGTAAGACACATTTCAAAACATATTTACTCCTCAAAGCCATGTTTTTTCCCCCCCGGCCTGATCAGATCAGAATTTTGTCTGTACCGGTGCAGAGCCCTCTGTCCTTCTGTGTGCAGGTCCTGCTCTGAAGCAATGCTCGGTGGCAGTGTATAGAACTTGTGCAGTTTTGATATTAACCAGCGGTTTTTAAGGTTTAGGCTATAAATCAATCACAATCAATCACCATATGATAGTTTTTTAAACGATACAACCATGCACAAAGGACAAGAAGCAAATGTCAGTCCATCATCGTCTTCGATCATTCCTTTTTCTTGGACCTAAACTTGTATATATATATATTTTTTCTAAGGCATTAACCTGCTCACAGTTGCCTTACGAGATGCTTTGAATGTTGCCTGGATGCCACCTGTAGCGTCTCCTAGTTGTGAAGATCTTTTATTTATTTGGACAGCAGAGGAGGCTGGACTGTAGATTTGTTGTTTGGCTGAGGCGTCTGTTCTGCTAAATGTTAGTTTTAAAAACCTTTTTATAATGACAGTGATAATGTGTATATACAGTACAGATTATTTGTGTATTTGTTAATAGGCGTCGTCAAGCTCGGACTTCGGGAGAAGATGACTCCAGTCCGCTTGTGAATGAACCGTTTTAAATTCCTGTTACAAGATCCGGTGGTAATGTCTTGTCTAATCTGCTTCAGTTATCTGAGGCTTCTGCATAGACATGCATACACACGGAAGTTACAGCGCCACCACCAGGTTTCATTTTGAGGATGTGATGTGATCTCAACTCAGTTTCTCTGTATCCTCCCTCTGAATGGTACTAATCAGCCATTAATGAAGTGATTAGTTTTCAGCAGCCAAAGGTCAAAGGTCACGGGGACGTCTTGAATCTGGTATGAGAAAGTACACAGACTGAGATTTAACTTGTTGGCCGAGGCATAAAAATGCAGGGCGGGGACTCTAGTCATGGGATGTTCAGTTTGTGCAAATCATTTTAAATTGATCATTTGAACATGTCAGTGTTTTAAAACAAAGTCTAAAGGTCCTGCAGGTGGAAATGAATACTTTAGTTGTGCAGGGTTTATCCTCAGTTTCCATTTTCTAATTCTGTAACTCTGACTTTGAGTGATTTAGCATATTAAGAATCTAATAAACACATTCAGATAGATAACGTGTGTGTCGTGTCGTTTCCTTTTAATGAAAAAAATAAAAACGTGTTTCACCACAAGGTTGTTGCCCTTTCAGCTCTGGCCCTCCTTCATGCTAATCCACTTGTTTTTTTTTTTCTCATGCGCTTTTATGAAATGACTGTACATACACACACGTGCACTGTCAAATTATAGTCTGCCCTTCAGGGCGCCTGTGAAGAGGCAAGCTGCGCAACAAACGTGTACACAACACACCACACGTGTGCATAATGTAAACACAAATATATAGGGACAGAAACTTCCATAAGGCCTGCGGGGTTCATGGTAATGTCATGCTGCACGACAGCCATAAAGTAGAAGCCTATAGATGTGCTTCAAGGAAGAATATGTGTGTGTGGTGGTGGGGTACAGTGATCATAGAGAGAGCCCTGAGGAAGTTTCCTGTGTGTGTGTGTGTGTGTGTGTGTGTGTGTGTGTGTGTGTGTGTGTGTGTGTGTGTGTGTGTGTGTGTGTGTGTGTGTGTGTGTGTGTGTGTGTGTGTGTGTGTGTGTGTGTGTGTGTGTGTGTGTGTGTGTGTGTGTGTGTGTGTGTGTGTGTGTGTGTGTGTGTGTGTGTGTGTGTGTGTGTGTGTGAGAGAGAGTCACGGTGGTCCACCAGCTCTATGTTCGTTCTTCTAAGCCCATGTGACACATCAGGGTCACTCTGTACCTCGAGACACACACCGACAGCGCCCCGTGAGGGACTCGCACACAGGAGACCATCCCTCTACTGTTCACACGCACAGGAGACCCACCGGGAGGGACACACACACATATACACACAGGAGGATGCTTAAACATACACACACTAAAATGGCCTTTACTATATAGGTCATAGCAGCGGTTGCATAAAGCAGAGGGGTGAGGATGAGGATGAAAGGGCCGCAAATGGAAGACGAAGATAAAGTCAAGACTGGGGAAGCAAGCTTGAGGGGCTGGGCCAGCAGGGCGGCAGCTGCCAGGACCTGCCAGCCCACCTGCCAGCTCCCAGAAATAATATGCAAATTCAATGAAAGCACAGTGGGGCCATAAGTCCCAAGATAGACCAACAATAGGAGGGACAACAGCAGCCGCGGGTCTGGCAGAAACCTGGACATCCACCTGTGGGAGCCCGAGTTCTTCATCTCCACTCAGAGCCCGCAGCCTTGAGTGCAGCTCGAGGGAGTGACACGTAAATTGGATTTCACTGCATCGTCAGACGGGAAAGCTGCTTCCTTTATGTGAAGTTCGGCCTTAACTGAGTCAGCTCCAGGAAGCCAGTGTGAGTCCATAACGACACACTGACTGTGGTCATTGTTTGCACACAGACACGGAACAAAGTCCTGAAGCAGACCAACAAAACCCTGATGCACCAACCCCCACACACAGCCCATGTGTCACATTTCATAAATTCTTGTTATAGGAGTCAGCTATAATGACACAACAAATGTAAAATTCATTCATTATACATATAGTATAATTAAAAATGTAATACCTAATATGGTTAGTTGCCTGTACAATGTAATGATCGTCATTGTTACACCATTAACACAACAGAGCACAGAGCGCTGTTTGTCTGTGAGGTTTTTCTTCTGTTCCTTTTGACTTGCCAATCTTCTGTTTATCTTTTATTGAAGCAGGTGAGTGTTTTTTGTAATAAAAGCATCTTATCTTGGCTGCTCCTCTCTGACTCTTATTTATGTTCGACCACTTATGGACAAGCAGCATATCCACCAAGGCCCAGCAATTACAAGTAGTTTAAATCTACACATGATTGCCCAGTTCTTGTAGAAGATAAATGAAAGAAGACAATTAAATGACTGAGAACCTACATGATACATTTGTCTTTCAGTTAAAGAAAGAAAATGTCCTGCCTTTGCCCCTTGATCTTCAGCTGCACTGAAATGTAACAATAGAACAACACAACAGACAATTAAAAAGGCTCTTTCATTTTCTTAGCCCATGTCCCATCCTTCAATTAGGTTGGTTGGAATATGTAATAGTTCTTGTGTTATCCTGCTGACAAATAGATAAAAAAAAAACGACAGACAGGAGAGAAACCAGAAACCTCCTTGGTGGAAATAATTAACTTAGTTACTTAAAATTGATGTTGATGATGTGACCATGACTGTGTAAGAACAAGACTGAGGATATTTTCCAGCTGTATTTCCAGCAGATACAGGTATTGTGGATAATCAGTCATCAGAGGGTCGTGTGGCTCAGTTTAAATCATAAAACTGAAATTCATTTGCAATTTAACCGAACAGTCGGTGAACCACGCAAGATTTTTCCCAAACGTATCTTGAGACAGATTTACCCAAATCCAAATCAGGCCTCAGTGAATCTGACAAAGTTTTGCACTGCGATTAGATATAAAATCACTTGTGGCCGATAACAAATCCCTGAGTTCCCCTCAGATTACAGAAGAGGAGATGAGCTTTTCTTTTCGAACACAGTGAGTAATGAGTGGAGGAAAAGTCACCTAATGATGTTGCTCTTCTATGTGATGCGGTTCTGTCCGGTTTGAATCCTCATCTGATACAAATACATGTGCTTATACAGAGGATTGTTAATGGTTAAGATATATGCACAGTTTACAATAGAATGTATATGTATATGTGTATATCAAGAGAACTGATACCTGAACTGATAGCGGTAGAGACTCGACGGAGGCATGTGCCATTCTAGTTTGTACGGCCACTTTTATGGTGGTAGTGTGTGAGTCTGTTTATGTAACACACACACACACTCTCGAGGGGCACCGCACAGAGCGTACTGACCGGCTGCATCTCCATCTGGTGGGAGACTGTAGGTCTCAGACCGGACGTCCCTGCAGAAAGTGGTCGGGACAGCTGAGAGGATCATCGGGACTTCACTCCCATCATTCCATGACATTTCTATCAAACAGCGTCTGACCAAGAGCATCAACCCTGTCGTCATGGACTGTACACGCCCCTCTACCTTCCGGTCAAACATGTCACAGCATGAGGAGCAGAACTGTCAGCTTCTGCAAAAGCTTCTTGCCTCAAGACTCCTCAATTCCATTTAACTCTGCCACCCCCTTCTACACAAACACACACACACACACACATGCGTACTACTTACGACACCACAACGCTCTACTGAACGTTGGTGAGATAGATGAAATGAATACAATGTGACAAAATGTTTGGATTGTCTAAACACGGCCCCCCCCTGTGACCCTCAGTGTGCTACCTGCAGTGAGACACATCACTCCACATTTGGATAATCACTCCTCCACCTGCCACAACCTGCCAACACCTTCTAGCTGAGGAGCTTTTCACACATTTTTACGAAATAGAACTGACTGTGCAGTTCCTATTCCTCACATATTTTTCCTCTGCCTTTTTTGGTCAGACGCAAAATTATTTTAGCCTCACAAACCCTGGTCTTTCTGCTTTGTTGTCAAGGAAACCAGCCAAGCGAGCGCTGATCACATCAAAAGGTGTTGATCCTTGCTGCGGTTTGACTGTACAAAGCTTTTCTGTCAGACGCCGTGCTGCATTTCATTTGATGTTCTTCGGTGGGGCTGAGCTTGCCGTGTCCAGCTGCATTAGGAGGTTCACACTGAAGCGGCACGAGCCTTTCCCCCCCCCCGGTGTCCGACATGTCAGGAGCAGGCGGTGATATAAGCATCTGTCAGGCAGATTGAAGAGGTGTGAAGAGATGCGTGCAGGTGAGAGGGAGGGAAGTGTACGTCGGCCTTCTGCCAAGTGTTTAAGATAAGATCAGATAAGATAATGCTTTGTAAGTCCAACAAAGGGGGAAAATTGTATAAAAGTGTAAGGGGATATTCCAACTATAGAGAAATATGAATGGAATAAAAACTAATACAAACAGTGTAAAAACAAGAAAAATACGTGCAGAGTGAAAGGACAGTGAATGGATTTCAAATGAACAACTGTATTGCACAGACAGAAGGAATATTGCACAGCTAAGAGAGTTAAACCAGAATTAAAGTGCAGAAGTCCATAATGGGTGCCTGTAGTTCTACTGGGAGCAGAGCTGGTTGTACAGTGTTCCTGCTGCAGGAAGGAACCACCTGTGACACCTTGGTGCCCAGTGCTGTGATGGTGTCCTGCAGGGGGGGAAGGGACTAATTGTCCAGTTCTGTTCCCTAAAGAACTGGAGCCATGAATAACATTGTCTTTTATGCTAAGTTAATGAGACGAGAGGTTAAAGAGTCGGTGGCAACTTTGTAGTTTAATCACATGTAAAATCTCCTCTGCAGGCATTCATTTACATAAATGTGTGAAGTTGTGATGGTACATTGAGCTCATGTGGTAATTATACTCACTGACTGTTGGATAAAACATGTTGTATCGCTTTCCTGTACAGACTTTCAATTGAGTCTGAGCTGTGGCAACATTTTCACCTGAATTAAAGATTTGTTGAACGTCTGATATCGCACAGCGAGAACAGAGTTCCTCTCCAGAGTCGTCATGGCGACTGAGCAGAGTGCAGAAGCAAAATGAGGAAAGCCATGTTTACATGACACCTTAATTCAGTTATTGCAGGAAAACATCCATCAGCTCCTTCAGGTCTGCAGCCATATTGATTTGAATGTAAAATGTTTACCCCGTTAAACAAACAGGAGGCCTGCAGCCAATCCAGACAGAACTGTTAGAGGGAAGATTCAAATGAAATGTCAACAAAAGAATTGAAAGGTAAATATGAATGAAGGTGATTGTAATTCCGGTTCTATTAAAGTTACTCCCACTGACAATTGTTATTTCTTTCTCTCAGGAGAGTTGAGCATGTGGAGGTTTCTGGCTCAGTGTGGTATCAGCTTGTCGGAGAAGAGCCGCTGATGCTCGACGCTGCAACACTCACTGTCTGATCTCACCTGCCTCTGACATCTGCTGAAATTAGAACAGTGCAAATATTATGTTCACAATTTCAAACGGGTAATGTAACTGGTTTGCATAAACCTGCATAAAACATCAGGATGTGAAGACTGTATGTGTTCATGTAAAAACTAAAAGACTACAGGCAGCTGTGAACCAGGAGGCAGAACGGATCGTCCACTAACCAGAAGGTTGGGGGTTTGATACCCGGCTCCTCCAGTTTCTGCTTTAACCAGACAAATTGTCCTTGGGCACTTAGCCATAAACTGTTTTGGGTATAGCTGTGTAGAAAGGGCTTTATGAATTGTGTGTAAATGGGTGAATTTACACACTTCATGCCTCCACCAGGACTAAAAATTCTCCTTAAATTCAATCTATCTGCACCAAATTTCACACAATCATAGATAGTAGTTGCCAAAACTAAGAATAATATGAATTTTTATATAACAGAACGAGAATTGTGTAAAAATATGTTTGTTTTAGCACAACATTCACATTCAGATACTGTGTCTGGTTCTATAAGAATAAAATAAGAATAAAAAGTTGTTTCCAATAATCGTCAAGTTTTTAAGCTGCACTCCGAACCGCTGCACAAGATAAACACATACACACACTCCCTGTCTATTCTGCTCTCTGACCTTTACGCTGAAAAAATACATGCTCTCTCTGAGGGCTACAAGAAAACCCACAGCTTCAGTGTAGAGGGCATGAATTAAGTAAATAAAGTGAATCCGAGCTGTTCTCCTCCTTCGATTCTATACCCTCTGATGTTTTATCCTGACTCCCAGGTGTGTGTGTGTGTGTGTGTTTGTGTGTAGTCGTCCTTCTTAACCCTGAAACCACTCCTGCAGGCTGCAGCTGCAAATGGAAACAGAGCCGGAGCGAAGTTGTGTGATCCAGAGGGAGTTCGATTGTGTGCGGAGACACAGGGGGTGCATCTCTCAGCTGGAAACACTTCATCTGAACAATTTCCTTTAAAACATATCATTAACACCTCCACTTCAGTCACCTCCAGCTGACTGTATTGAAATGTACCGGGCCACTCTCACACACACAAACACACACACACATATTCTCTTTTATCGCACACACACACACAGTGATGTTCTTACTCTAACATAATATATACATTCACAAACACACTCACACTTGCCGAGTCCCGCAGCACTTCTCCAGTCCTGCGAAAGCTTTCGTGCTTGGCTGCGTCTGCTCCCACCCTCCAGCCCCTCCCTTCAAGCTTATCACCAATTACTGGTCCTCGAGAAAAAACAGGAAGAAAAAAAAAAAGATGGGAAAGAGGCCCTTCTCCTTGTCCCCATGGCAACCGCTCTCCTCTTCTCCTTTTCCTGCACAATCAATCAGACAACGACTGTCTCGCTGTCCTGCCCCGGCCGGGCTAAAGGGGAGAGGTGCAGCGCAGAAAGCAAACACCACATCCAGAGGTTTGTTGTAGCAGCTATTTTAGTCTCTGTCAGTCCTCCATCTTTGTCTCATGTCTCACCTCTAATTCATCAAATATACTTCAGAGCGGGGGGTCACCAACCTTTTTGAGATTGAGAGCTACTTCGAAGGTACTGAGTGGTAGGAAGGGCTACTTGTTTGACACCTTTTAATATTAATAATAATAGATGTGAAGAGACTGTCTGATCACGTCAATGTTAATTATTCCTCACAATAATAATAAACAATGATTTACACAACAATGATGGTAGGAAACAGATATATTAAAACATGCAACATTCATTTCTGTTAATCTCTTTAAATTTTGCATAAATTCAACTGAATTGAAGTACTTTTGGTGACATTTATCACTATATTCCTCCATAAGTCTGTACTTTTTCAAAAATAGAGAAAAAATTAATTAAATTATAATCACTTTGTTACACAGTGATAAAGCTCAACCAAAAATAACACATGCGTGTGACTGGGGTGTAATGTTTGTAAATGTCTTCTTAATTTGTTGGGTCTCATTCTGTCAGTTTTTGCTAATAAAATGAAAAAAATAACTATTATATAATCACATATGATAATAGAAATTATCATATAATAATAATACATAGTTAGATAATAATAGCAGTAAATATATTTTATTTCATCAGGCCTTTCTAAATACCTTACAATGCATCATGAATAAACACATTAATAATCAAAGCCACACGTTAGACACAGATCAGGAGATCTGAGTCTAACCAGCAGGTGATCAAGACTCTTTGGTTTAAGGAGCAGTCTCCGCGTCCATATCTATATACAGTCTATATGCCATACTGATGATATATAAATACTTACGAAGAGTGTGTAGCCTCCTCTTATTTTGATTGTTGCATCTTGCAATATTGAGTGTTTTAAGAGATGTCACCTGCCGAAGGTTAAATGTTTGTACTGCAGTGTTTATATTGTTGTTTTATGTCCGATTGTTGTTTTATGTACAATGCACCAACCACTCCAAGGCAATTTCCTGTATGTGTAAATATACTTATATATAAAAAATAATTCTGATTCTGATTCTGATTAAGTTACTCAGCTCAAAGACTAGAAACAGGTGGAAATGGCCAAAGGAAACAATACCAGCCCACAGAGTAAAAATGTTATTCTAAATTAAGGCATAAAAGTAAATGGCATAAAAGTACAGTAAATTAATAAACAATTATAAACATGAAAAGTTGTAATCTGTAAATTATTTGGTTTGTTTAAGATTAAGATTTGTTCACAGGATTATTCAATTGCTTAATGAAAGTTAAATAAAAAATACCAATAATTCACATCCTTCTCATCTGGAAAAAACAACAACTAGAATGTCGGCTAGTTCCTGAAATGAGCTTTTCCTTCAGTCTCACTGTTACTCAGTTCAAATCAGATCCGGATGAGCGATGGCTAATGGCATAAAATATAAATGCCTCTCTTCTTCCATATGCTCGTCCCATTTCTGCCTCCGTCTTCCCCTCCACCAGCCTCCTTTTGTTACACTCTTTTCCCACTTCCCACCTCGCCTTCGTCTTTTCTTTAACTTTATCTTTCAGCAGCTGATTTCTCACCAGCAGCCGACACAGAGAAATTGGGGAACATTTCGTGTCTGACACCCGACTTATCTCCCAGATACAATCACCATGGAGGAACTAAGGAGGAGGAGGAAGAGAAGGAGGGGAAAGAGGCTGACTGGAGGGAGGAAGAGAAGAAAAGAAAGGGGGAAAGGTGGATAGAGAGAGAGAGAATGGAAAGGTGTAGATGTTTAAATGGGACAAGAGATGGTACTAGAGGCAGACGAGGAAGATGAAGATGGAAGAGGAAAGAATAGGTACAGGGGGGGGGGGAAGTGGAAAATTCGAAATGAATGCTTACTGAAAGAAAGGAGAGAAACTGGAGGTTATGAAGATAGGGGAGTGAAAGGCGACAACTGTGGAAAGACAGGAAATAGGGGGATGATAGATGAAGAGGAGAAGGAAAGAAGATAGGCGGGATAGGAAGCAGCATATCCAAACAATTTATTAAGATTCTGTCATCTCATAATCACCACTTGTTTTTTCTTCCAAAGATGCTGAACACCGTGACAATCAGGAAACGCACAGGGCTGAGCTCAATGAAGGAGGGGCAGAAGAGTGGAAGAGGAAGGGAGCGGTGATGGGAAGGATGGAGGAGGAGAAGGAGGAAGGAGGAAGGAGAAAGGAGGAAGGGAGGGCCTGGGAGAAGAGTGCTATTAGTAGGTTAGTCAGTCTTGTAAAGACGCTGTGGGCGAGTGCACCACTAGTCACTGTGTGTCTGTGTGTGTGTGTGTGTGTGTGTGTGTGTGTGTGTGTGTGTGTGTGTGTGTGTGTGTGTGTGTGCGTGTGTGTGTGTGATGTGCACAGGCCAACAGGCTGAGGAATCTGCCTGTTAATCACTGTACAGTTTAATTAAAGTTGATTGGCCTGATGTGCCGCAGGGCAGATGATATCAGCGTATCATATTGTAAATGCAGCTGCGGCAGCGGTGGCGGCGTGTGTGTGTGTGTGTGTGTGTGTGCTGGCAAACACACTCCTCTGCGGACAAAGTGGCATAAATAAGCACGTTGACAGAGAGTATATATATTTTCCTTTATCTCCTTTTTTCTAAGTCTCCCTCGCTCACACAGATGATCACAGTGTTGTGTATAGATTTCCTTCCCGAGGTCTTAATCGCCTCCTGTCTCGGAGGACGGCTACTGTCATTACAAACCATTGTTGTGCAGACACGCTGTGTTGAAAATGAACAAAATATGAGGAGGTACACGGCACATTTCAGAGACTCACTGAACACCAAATATTCTCCTGAAATGATCCCGAGGGGCTGCGAGTGAGAACGCAAACAAACATGAGTGAATTTGTGCGTCATGTGCTACCTCCTGCCGGCCCTGTACCCAGACACCCCCCCTCACGTCAATGTCCTGGAAATATTCCTGTTGTTGTCAAAGCGACTGACCCGGAAAATCTCCTGCGTTCTTCACGTGTGAAAGACAAACTCTGCAAAAACTGGGTCCGTTAAAGAGGAACCTTCAAACTGTGAGGTGACAGGAACTAGGAATACTTTCTGTGGGTATAGGAATTTGTTCTAAAGTTATGACATGCTAAGCAGCATTTCAAAGACGGCCCAGACTGAAAACACCCTGATGAACAATACAGTGTTCATCCCAGGAGATAGATGATGATGATAAATGGCTGCGAGGGGATCTTGTGATGAACGTTCAGAGCATAAGCATCCGTTTAAACGCTCACACACACAGGAATCTGTCTTCATCAGCAGATCCAAAGTTAATAGAGAATGCAAAGTTCAAACTCCCTGCACACTGTTTATACAGAGTTTAAACTGAGGGTGAAAGTAGACTGACACTCTTGCCAGTTTTTCTGCCCCGACCATCAGGGCTTATATGCTCCTCCTGCACACACACATTAAATGACATCTATAAAGTTTGGTTAGGTGATGAAAAAAAATATCTTTTCACACCCTCAGAATCACATGTGATTGTTTAGGAAGTGAATTTGCGCACATTTCTCATGTCAGAGTCACAGAATAACAAGTGTAGCTTATTGTTTTCTCTCCGTATTCTTGGAAAGAAACTGGGCTACAAGAGACATGAAGATTTATTTTGTCATTTTCCCTCGGAGATTTTAGCAGAAAACAACTTCCTGACAAAAAAAATCATGATATGAAACAGTGAACTTAGCAGAATATGACGTCAGCATCAGCAGCAACAGGCATGAGACAAACATACTGGAACTGTGAGTGTGTATGTGTGTGTGTGTGTGAGAGTGTGGTTGGGATTTTTTCTTGACTTGAGCAGTATCACCATCTCAAGTATATACGGAACTGATATTAAGTGTGTGCACAAGTTATAATGGTTTGATCCAGAAGCAGCTGGAGACGTACACAAACTGACAAATACAGATTTAAGAGGCCATGCAATCAGTTTCCGGTGGACGACCACTTTTTTACACAACTCCGGCTTACTTTCACCCGCAACCGTAGCTCATCCCTTATTCATACTGCCTATCTAATCCGAGCTGACATTGGGCGAGTAGTCTGGTTCCGCCTAAACATATCCCCAGCAAATCACAGGGACCAACACACAGGGACAAAGAAATATTCATGCTCACATTCACGCCTACGGCCAATTTAGAGTCTTCAATTAACCTAACCCCAATCTGTATGTCTGTGGACTGTGGGAGGAAGCTGGAGTATCTGGAGAAAACCCACCTAGACACCAGCAGAAGATGAGAACCCAGGTACAGTGCTAACCACCGTGCCAGCCACTGTGTTGATGTACCTATCTTAACAAATATCTTCATGCACACCTGCGTTTACATAATATTATATCCAGCGATGACGTGATAAAAATGTCTGTGCCCGAGAGCAGACGGATAGAAAAAAAAGATGGTCACTCCAGAGACATAGGAGGCCTTCATGCATCATATGTCTGCGGTCAGGATCAGCCCTCTGAGCACAAAGCAGCACGGGTGCTGTTCAGGGAGCAAGAGGGAAAATAGAGACTGTGCAGATGATGTAGCCACAGGGCCGTGTGTGTGTGTGTGTGTGTGTGTGTGTGTGTGTGTGTGTGTGTGTGTGTGTGTGTGTGTCTGTAGTCCTGGGTTATGCCATCACAGTTACGTAAGCTATTTTGGAAAAGGGCTAAACTCTGCACACAGTAAAGCGGGTTTGGGTGGGGGGGTTGCTTATCAAGAAAAATATATTTTCCAAAAAACTGTAAATTACACAGATTGTATCCCAAATTAGACGGACACACACACACACTTACACACACACACACACACACACACACACACACACACACACACACACACACACACACACACACACACACACACACACACACACACACACACACACACACACATAGAAGAGGTGCAGTAATTTGCAGTCTGTTGAGTCACAACTGTCCAAACTCCTGTCACGTTTTTGTGAGCAGAACTTTTGACATTGCACCATAATCCTCTTTTCTCTCTCCTCATGTCTCTCTTCTCGCAAAATCCCCGCCGCCACCCCTCTCTCCTTCATACTGCATTATTTGTTCTGCTGCGTGTGTCTCAGCTGCGTGACTCCACACACGACCCTACGACGTACGTTCCTGCGTGAAACACCGGGGCCGCGGCTAAGTCGCGAAAAACCTATCAGCTCTCTCCAACAAATGCCACCATCTGCGTGAGAGTCTGTGTGTTTACGCATGTCTCTTTGCACTTAAGGGATAATCCCTGCTCCCATTATTTGATACGGATGAAACTCAAATTCTGTAATGAATTGGTTTTCTGGTGTTTACATAAATGCAAACAAAGTAGGTTTAGGGTTAGATTTGGGCTCCGGTAACAGGAATTGCTTCTCAGAGCTCAGTTAGGGCTGCCTTGTTTTTTCCTTAGTTTCGAGGCAGCCTGAGCTGTGTGTCAGATTAACAGCTCCAACCCCTCCGATGAGACGCAGTGCAACTCAGGAGTTGTCCCCTGTCATGGCCGATATGAATCAAACGTGGCTGTACAGGTATGTTCAACATTTTGGGGAAATAAACTTTCTTTCAGAGAGTTCATTGAAAAGTTAGTTTAAAAATTGAATTTCCCCGGGGAACTTGAACATTCAAGTAGTGATCAATTAGCTCAGTTTAGCATAAAGACTGTAAACAGCTGCTGTCAGATAAGCATTGAACTTTATGTGAGGACGCAAATGTCTGAGTCCATTGCTCCGTTAATTTTAAGCTGAATTTTGTCAGACTCTCAGTAAAATAGGCATGGTGATGACGTTTCGTTTTTTGCTGAGGAGTAGTTACAGCATGTATAGTAACTCCCTGTTTTCAGTTTCATTGCTAAACTTAGCTTAGCAATGAGACAGAGTATAGAAGAGTGTAGAAGTAAAGTAGTATAGCATAAGAATTATAGACTGGATATAAAAAGATATGAGATGAAGAGATGATCGCTAAATCAGCGCTTCCTGGTGGTTGGCTGCATTGTATGTCATGAACTCGGCCTTCTCCATGTTAGTGGATGGGACATGGAAGTCTCGGTAAACATTTAGGTTATTCTTATCACACCGGTATATGTTCAAGTGTTAATTTAATTAGTCATTCGATGCTGTACAAACGGAATGAAAAGTTGAGAATGGCTTGTGATTGTGTATCAATAAGAAGAAAGGTCCCCTGCGGTTCCAACATGTTCATTAAACCACAGCAGCTGACGGAGCCACAGGTGAGGTGAAATAAGAGATAGACTGTGGATAGATGAGCTGGATCATGTTTCTGAGGAGCAGCCAGACAGGCCCACCATGGCCCAAATGCATTGAGGGTTTTTTTCTTGGAACACCTTTCATATCCCTGCCGGCTGAATGAAACCGAGTTGATATGGACCCAGTTCAAAACCTCCATCACAGACGCAGCTGCATCACACTGTGGCCAGGAGGTGGTCGCTGCTTTTCATTGGTGGCAGCCAAAGAGCTGAAGGAGACGCCGACTGAAGACAGAGACCTTCCAAGCTCAGTTGGCATAAATTCAGTGAAACTGACAGGCCAGAAAGGCTGCAGCTGATGCACAGCAGAGGATGGCGACTTCTGGGCCATTACATACCAGTGATGTTAAATGATGCAGGTTGTAACTGGAGCATCAGTTAATACTTTTTAATAATAACTACTCACAGTCCCTTGGTCAAAAACTATTTATCTTGCACATTTTCTTTTTCAATATGAACAACAGGGCTGTTTGGATAATTGAAATCAAAATATATAATAAGATTGTCGTGCTGGGATTGATAACTGATGAAACTGGAAAACATAAAATTGTCCATTGTATTGATGGCAACATGAATACTTTATAATACGTTCTGTTACTTGTTTACTTGGTTTTGCAAATCCAATCACATTAATTTGGCTTTGTGATGTTCATCACATTTGCAGCAAATTAATGAATGAGCAGAGTAACAAGGTTGTCAAAGAACCATCAAAAACATTTATTGAAAAACACTATTACCCATACAAAGCCCTCCAAATACGCGCGTGTGTGTGTACATGGCAGGGGGTAGTGTGAATGTCAGGCGGTCTTTTCTTAGTACATTAATGGAAAGATAAGCACAAACGTCTCATATGAATTTCCTTTAATTCATGCTGTTAATTCAGCCAGCAGCCATCTGGCTCTTCCTGAAACACACACACAAACACTTCCTCTGTTACTGTCTCTAAACATGCACACACACAAACACAAGCACACACACAAACTCAGGGGGAATGACAATCTGAGGGCATGCAGTCAGAGGATATTATGACAAGCCAAAGTGACTATAACTCCCAGCTGATGAAGCAGTCAGACAGTTCCTAGTCGTTGTCTCTCTAACACACAAACAGAAACACACACTGACACATCACTGACGAGGGGCATGAGAAATACCCGGTCACTTTATTTTAAAGCCTGGAGAAAAAAGTAATTTATCATGTCCTTTTTTTAACTGTCCGTTTTACTGGGCGTTTGTTAAGCCATCTAAGGTTCCTGATGGGCTCTCAGGGACTGTATGTCCACTAAACCTGCTCAGTCCATTGAGCGCACCATAGAGGCCCAGTTCATTCATCTCAAAGCCTGGTTGGCTGTTTACAGTCTGTAAAGATTTAACAGGTTATGTTAAATCCCTGCACCGTACATGGCGCTGGTCCGGGGAAAATAAATAAATAAAGCTGTTCATGTGACACAAAGAGAATAAAAACTCCAGTGCTGTAAAAATGAATGTTAACACCCACAAAGAGAAATTGTGGCAGCGCATGACTAACTGTGATCAGCTGGCTTTCTGCTGACTGAAAACTCACTGTAAGGCTCTGTTGGAAAAAAACGTTCCTCACAGCCTCAAAAATATTTCGATTAAAAAAGGAAACAGGGAATGATATTAAGTGGTTTTTACGCCGCCTAAGGTCAGCTTACATTTTAATCCAGAGCAACTAATGGTTATAACCATACACTGTAAATAAAGACGGATGACACGGTGACTCTCCAAAAGTGGTGGCTGGCTTCAGTATAGTCATAAACCTTGCCTCCTCCATGTTAGTGGATGGGACATGAGACTCAAAAGTTCAAATAATATGTTCCAGCAAGTTTATATTTAATCAATCATTTAATGCAGCCGACACTAACTGGCTATCAGGGGAGAGGGTATATTGGCGGGACCTCACTAATGTGGCTTCATCCCCTGGAGATGGAAGCGTTGGTACTTGGGATATTTTGTCTTCATTTCTGGAGAGTGGGAGGCAGTGGAGATGCGTCGTCCATCTTTATATATAGTCTATGGTCCTGACCATGCAGGAGCTTCAGTGCCGTCTTGGATGTATCTGTCACCTTGATGTTGGACGGTATGTGAACTTAATCTTACAAAATCCAGTCAGTTTTTACCACAATGCCTTTAATCGTAGAAAAACTCTGAAGTTTTGCAGAGGGCATGCTGTGGGAATTATTAGAAATAACTGTATGCCACTTGAAAACATGCAATTCATCTGTAAAAGAGAATAACCACTCAGCAGATTTAATAAACCCTGATAAGTTATTTATAAAAGCAGCAGCCTACTAAAGCATGCCCAGAGAAAGCAGCTCAAAGACAGCTGTATAATGTTGTGCTGAACATAATTCTCTTTCTGTATCTCCTGATTTAATGTAATTAACTTGATGTTCTCAAGGGTGCAGAGTAATGTCAACACAGTTAAATATCATAGGGAAGGATGCAGGAACAGTGTATGTGCATGTAGTACATACAGTAAACATGCATGCACAATTATTATTTAAACGTACATGTACTGTATCTCAAAAGACAACGCATTCTTAAGAATGAGGTTACGTCTCTTTTCATTTCGGAGACTGAGAATACACTTTTATCATAAAGTCAAGTAGAACCAGTGTAGCCTAGCTATCTGAACTATTTCACACAGGCACGTTCAACTGGACTAACTGTGCTTTTACCTCTGAGCTTGCAGGACCTGACCCAGAGCAAAGTAATCCAAAGGTGGAGGATAAAGAGTTTGAGAAGGGTTATAATTGGTTTTGGGAAAACTCCAGCCTGAGGACAACTCTGGGCCGTAATTGACTGTGATAAAACCATGTAGGATCATGTGAGGATGGCAGCACCTATAGGGTTTTCAGTTAATGCTGAGTTTGGCTAGAGGTGGAAAGAGGCTTACCTGTTGTGGGAATGGCAAGATGGCAGAAGAGAGGGGTAGGTTGTAATGGAGGAAGGCGAAGGAATGAGAAAGGAGAAATCGCAGGTTTCAGGAAGGTGTTAAGGCGAGCAGAGCCTGGACGAAGGCAGGAAGGATAGGGGAAGACGGACGGGAGAATAGTCTGAGAAAAGAAGGGATTACGATAAGGAGGGATAGATTGGAGGAGTGAGAAATGTGTGGAAAATCATGTGAGCGCCACAGGGGATTACTGTCTCTGCCACCAGTCGATTTATTACCAAAAAAGTCCTCATATCTAAACGACAAATCAAATCACTTGATAAGTGAAAATCCCCCAAAGGACGTCTCCCATACGGCTCATATGATATTGTTCTGATCTGTCTTCTTTACAATATGGCTAAGATAATGTAGGTTTAGATTTCGACAACTGAATCCACTCAGATAGAGCAGCTTTAATCAAGATTTTCCCACAGAAACTCACGCAGCCTTGTAGTTCCCTTCAGCTCTATGCAGCGTTTTAAAGCATTTTTTAGCTCATTGTTCTGATTATGGCTATCAACTTCATTGTTTTGGTTGATTCTCAACAAATGGCAGACACAGTGTTAACCACCTGGTGAACATGTTGGAGCAGTTAGCTGCTAGAAAGACGGATATTAAACGGGTCCAACTGAATTATTGAAATTAATTCTCTATATCTGATGGATATGTCAACAAGCAACTGCTTTTACCATGTCAACGTAAATGGTCATGATAAGTGCTGTTTGACTAAAATAAGAATAAAATCTGTTATTGCAGGTTTAAGGTTCGGAAAAAGATCATGGTTATGGTTAAAAGACCAAAAATACTGTTGGAGATGGGATTCAAACTACAGTCTCCAGCAACAAACACATAAACTTTTTACACACAACAATCCACTCTCACCTGCTTGTTAACCGCAGAGAATAATAAAGTCACTCTGGTCAGTCAATATCTATATGGCAAGAGGTCACTTATCTGGAAAATGTAAACAGGCCATTTTAAGCATTTGTTCTGTGTGTATTTGTTGAGAAAGGGACGTGGACAGAGCTGAGTGTAAAGGACGAGTGATACGAGCAATAAACACACACAGAGAAGAATATTTTTGCTTTGCCAACCTTGCCCAGTCCAGCCCACAGTGTGTGATTTGACTCCGCTCAAACTGAGAGAGCTGATAAATCTTGCACAAGCTGCACTTTCAAGACATTTCGTTTCTCTATTCTTATTTTCGTCCTAACAGTTAAATATATTTTTCACAGCCATATTCCCACTCTGATTGTCTGCTGCAGGCATGCGTATCTCAGAGCTGGTTTGACCTCGGCATTATCACTAATACCATTGCTCAACAGAAAGCTATTTAACAATCAGGCCATGGACACAGAAAAGATCATAAATAATTAAGGCTTCTTTCAGTCGGCACTTTCAAATTCCAGGAAGTATTAACGATTGATAGATCGGTCTGCCTATAAATGTCAGTAAACACTCCAGATTGAGGACGGAGGCTCTAATCAGGTTCTGATGTAATCACCTCGAGGAGCTGATACGGGGGCAACACACTGGGGAACTCAATCAACTCCAGCTTGACAAGTTTTATTTCTCGTTGCACAGATTTGTTTAATCACGACAAGAAGATGTTGTTTTCACGGTTACTAAACTTTTATATTGATGTCCGGGGAGTCGTTGAGTCGCGCTGTTTTCTCTTGACCTTATCTGATTTGCAGACCTTGATTAGACTTTGCCATGGGAGACTCAAGTCAAACATCGAGTCTGGTACAGATATTGATCCCACCGAGCCATAAACTGAAGCACGTCTCACACTTTGTCTGGCCTTTTATTGCCAGATTAAAACATAACACACAACATCTCACTGCTACGCAATTTCAACCCATTGGATTTGTGCTCAGGGAGATGAAATGTCTCTAATTTTAGTCTGATGTAACAAACAAATCGTTTTTTAATGAGGAGGAGGCTGTTTCGGGTCACATTAATGGGTCGCCACAGTTTTAATCATATGTTAAAAGAGTTTCGAAAACGAAAGGCGCTGTGGCTGCTTCGTTCATCACTCTGGTTTTATTTACAGCAGCAGCTCCTCTCTGTGTGTTTGAGTACAAACTGGAACAACAGGAATTTCCTATCTCATAAAAACAAGCCTCAGTGCACTTTATTGCACGGCACCGGTCATGCACTGCTGTCACATTAAAGCTGCAGCCTCTTACCATCCCTCTCTTTGGTTGAAAGCATTTAATCCGTTTTATCTTTATATGATACTGTCAGTACGCTTGGTTCTGTGCGCTTGTTAAAAGGGTTTCACCACACTGGTTACTGTTGCTGGTGGGAGACCAAGGCAACACTGAGCTTGGGATGAATTTCAAGCTGAAGGTTAAAGTGATTATTTAAAATTAATGAAGAGAGCGCAAAATAAAAGTCCAACTGAATCAATGACATTGAAAACTATATTTTCTAGCTCGGCTGGTGGTGTGAATCTGTGGGCGGCAGTGCTGGCCTGTCGATTGGTCCAGACTGAGAAATCTCAACAAACAAATGGATTGCTATTAAACCGTCCATGGACATTCTTTGCCCGTGGAAACCTAATTTCTTTGATGGTCCCCTGGCTTCTCCCCAGGCACCTTCATCAGACCACAGTCCTGATTAGATAATGACCGACTTGTAGCCATTGATCCCTTAAGTGTCCTTCGGCGAGATGCTGAGCCCCGGGTTGCCCCTGATGGCTGTGCCCTTCTTATAGATAAAGTGCTGATCATAGATGCACTGTATAAATGTGTGTGTGTGAATGGAATACACACACACATTTATACTAGAAAAGTGCCATACACATATAGAGACCATAGTGATCTATTTGGCCCAGGACAAACATAATCACTATAAGCGCTTTCCACTATGCTAGAAATTTGGCTGCCTCACAATTCTCAATGCAGGAAGAAGCCTGCTTAAGTAAATCTATGAACCGGCCCTGTCAATGAACGTCAGCTCAGAAATTCAGCTTTTTGATGCTTCAGAGGAGAATATATCAATTGCAGATATTTCTTTGACCCAAGTCCCAGAGGACAGTTAAAGCACACACTGATTTACCTGAATCCACAGGCTTTAGTTGAAAGTGTCCTCCAAAACAACACACACACACACACACACACTCGCACACACACACACAAATTGAGACACAGCTGAGCACCATAGATCTATAGCATCTATAGGTCTCTTTGCCCTTAGACGAGATGTGACGTGTGCACACACCCACACTGACGCACGTAGACACACATGGTGGCAAACGTGGCTTTTGAAATATTAAGGTTCACAGTCTCCCTCTCGATCTACTGCAGCTCGTCTCTGAATCATTCTTCCTCTGGTTCCTCCTCCACCTCTCCTGTCACTTCTCTCTCTATTCCCCCTCCTTGTTTTTTGTCTCTCTCTGCCTTGTCCTCACTTGTATCTGACAGTGCCTGCTGGGTGACCTACGACGCTTCTATTAAAATTCTAGTTCCTTGCCAGACACGTTGTCCCTCTGTATTTTCCAAATTAGTGTTTCATAAAATTAGGTGCCACATGCCTCTGGCGGGTTTTTCCCTACGTGACAACTGAACAAACAAAACATCCTCTCGGGTCCCAGGGTTACAGTAAATTGTCTACTTTTCAGGGTTTTTCCAGTAATAGATTTCAGTATGTTATTTGAGTCCAGTATCTGGATACAAAACAGACTGTGGTGATGGACAGAGATACTAGGGGATATGTAGCAGATCTAATTTTTGGATCTCTTCTGG
>NC_083641.1:13173392-13195892 GCF_963576545.1 Limanda limanda
GAACATGCCTTGATCTCTGTAGTCAGTGGGTCAACAGCATCCTTTGATGATAATAACATTGTGATGCCATTATGCACTGACAAATATGGGGTCATTTTTTTCCTGATATCAAGTTTCAACTCCTTTTTGGCTCAAAGTTGAGAAGTCCTCTTTATCCCTTTCTTCTTTATTGGTTTCAGTTCAGTCATGGAAATCACTGCAGGTAAATTCACCTCATCAGAAAAAGACTAATCCTCTCACACCGGGCATTAGCAGCCGGTCCAGGAGGAAATCACTGCGGTTGTGGAGGAATAATGAATCTGCCAGGTGAAGGTCAATTATCTTTGATACTATTACTTTCAGCCGCTCGTCTCACTGGTTTCCCTTTTGCTGGAGTCAGTCATGAACAGGGTTCGGTATCGGTGCTAAACCACAAAACAGTAGACGATTAGATCAGCTTTTTATTGGAAGTTAAAATGTAACAGTTTACAGTGACCTTATCTTAAATACACACGTTTAAAAAAGTACAAAGCAAAGTTATATGATAAATCAAACCTAACCTAAGGTGATGTGTTTGGTATGGGGTGACGCAGGCAGTCATCAGGTGCTTAACTAAGTTTGTCATGTTCCTCCCTTCCTTCTTCTTCTTCTTCTCTCGGTTTACTGGTGGATCACCAACCACAAGGTGCACACCACAACCAACTCTACAACTCTGCCTTTCAGCTCACTGCTCTCAGTTATTGGTCGGACATTGGCTGCTCGTCCCGGTGTCAGAATTAAATGTGAAATACATTCACGCTCTCGACCGTTTGGCTTCGGACGTTGTTGTGTCGACTCGAGTTTGAAGTAGGCTTAATGTAGCTTAATGGAGGCCAAAGTTACGAGCTGCCAGAGACATGTAGAGAGTCCACCAGAGTTAAGTGTAATTTCAACTGGGCACATGCGGTCATGTTTATGTTTAGCTTTTTCAGTACAAAGCTCAGGCACCGAAATGAGTTGGCCAAATCTCTGTTGTGTTTCGGTCTGGAAGGTACCTGCCTACTTGTGTAGGAACTGGTGTCTGATTGGCTTGATTTCAGGACACAACCCCAAACATGGAGCGTGATGCTGTCACAAAATGCACAAAAGCAGATGCCATGTCCCGTAATGTGATAGAGCATTTTGATGGAATAGAGCCAGTTATTATTTATCAGAAATATTGCCTGCGCTGCTGCTGTAAAACCCTCAAATTTCCCCACTGTGGGACTATTAAAGGATTCTATCTATCTATCTATCTGTCTATCTAATATTGACCGGGCTCTGTATAGTTTCAGGAATCATGTGCATATTCAGTCTAAGCTTAGACGTCCATTCACCCTTTGGTTTGATGCTGAGTGTGTTCGTGCTATTGACAGCCTTTTCAAGAAGACACGTTCATATTCAATGCACCTTGTTTATCTGCTGTTATCGTCTTGCAGCAAACAAGCATCAGCCATGTAATCTGTATTTTGTATTGTGCAGTCGTGTGCCAGCGGGAGTGCACGTGAACAGCCTTCACCCTGAAAAATATTGCAATGTACTGGAGTGACGCCAGGAAGTCAGATCCCCACCAGCCACACACACGCACACACATATGCGCGCACTGAACCACGTGCACAGAAATGCACAGAAGAACACAGCAGCAGCTGAGTTGTAACCTGACTCCTGATGAGCGAGCGAGTATGTGTGTCAGAGACAGGGAGAGAGGAGAAAGGATGCTGACGTTGCACTGGGTTATCATCAGTAATGGGCTCATCAATACTAAAATATTCAGAGAGAGAGAGAGAGATCGAGAGAGCGAGAGAGAAAGAGAGAGAGAGAGAGAGAGAAGAGAAAGAGTGTGGATGGAGATAAAGTGAAAGGGTGGAAGCTGAGAAAACCCATTGTGTTATGTTCGTATGCTTTTCCTCGTGCATATGTGTATTTGTGTATCTACAAAAATGTGTGTAAACGCAAAAATATTCAGCTTAAAAGCTTTAAATGTGCTGATTCAGCCATATTTAGATTTAATGTGTCTGAGTCCAGAAATCAGAGGATTCACTTAAGAGCATAATGAGCAGTATATTTTAAACTGCTGATAAATATGTTTACTTCAGAGACTGCAATTCATGGTATATGATATTTGATTACAGGAAAAATGTACAAAACACATCTTGTCCTCCAGTTGAGGTATAAATTCAGAGAAGTCCAGTATGTCCTCTAAGGAGAAACACCCAATCGCACAGCTTTAATTTAATTGTATGACCAGAACTAATACAGCCAGAAAATTGAATCAATTAGATTTGTGATTCTCAGTTTTGATTGGCCTCAATAATTAAGTTTTCATTTTCCTGATTTCAAATATCTAATTTTCTGAAGCTACATGTACTAGTGCTCCTCAGGTCTTTCCAAATCAAGGAATAAACCTGATCAGGACATTTCTAACATTTCTAAATATATAACTTTAACAAACATTATTCAGGAGGTGCTTTCTTCTAAAGATCTCCTCAAATGCAACGATTCAGAGCCTTTCATGCCTTCCTGACCCTGAGCCACTTACCTGCCTCCTGCCCCTTAGTTTAGTGCTCCCTTGGAAATGTGAATCTTACACAGAACCAGTGTATATTGTAGAGGTCACAGCTGTGTCATCCTCATCTTATTTCCATTCATCATTGAGCCACCACATTACCACACACCTCCATTTCAAAATATGTGTCACAATTTTACATTAAAATGTCTTAAATCAACAAGACCTGTGTTATCGCTTTTGTTGACTAATGTAATTTTTTGTAATTACAGTATCCAAAATGATTGCAGTATTGTTCAAACCCAGAGAATTTGGGTGGTAAAGACAACAACTCCCATGATCCCACGCTGCATCACGACGATATCATTTAACTAGGTTGTGGTTTATTGTTTTGACTGAGAGACTCCGAGAGGCCACAGTTACATATTGTATTTTTAAAGTCCAAACCCCAGGTTAATGGTGTAGCTCATTTTATATTCAGGTAAAGTTCAGGCGAGAATGCAGTGTGAATTATTCAAAAGGCCTAAAGACTGTTCACAAAACATGTTCACACGGGTTTAGGTAGTTAACCCACATCACTAGAACACATTTATTCGAGTCAGGGTGTGTCTAAGTCTGAGATGGACGCATTGTTTCTGTGTTAAACAGAGTGTAATCTATGTAATTACATGTAACACAACTGTCCCCATCACTAACTGAGTGGAAATCTATTCTATCATTACTTGTAGCTAAATGTTGTTTGGTTCTTCCTGACCTCTTCTGTTAAGCAGTATGTCTGACCAGTGCCTCCAGTAGCTTTTATACAAATTGATGCGATTTCTTGTGGAAATGGGATCTGTGTGAATGCTCACATGAAGTCGTGCCCACAAATTGGGAAGCAAATGGACCAAAATATCAAAGAAGATGAGCCAAGGAGGAGAATTAATGCTGTGTAGAGGGAGAGTTACGGACTGTGTAAAGACTTCAGCTGATTCGGCTGATCAGGTTTCAGGGTTTATAATAAACTTGTAATAAACTTTATTCATGTAACAGTTTTCTTATAACAAGAAGAAATTAAACCACAAAACACACAAACAGAAAAGCAGTTGACTACAAGGAGAGGTGAGGAGAGATAAACCCGTAAAATTAAATAGATCCTCAGATTTTACATCTATTATAAAATGTAAGTATTACATTTTGGTTCATTAATGTCCTAGTAAAACATTTCTCACTGGACAATGGTACTTCTGTACAGTACTTTCAGTTGATCTTGTTTCTATTTTCCATATGATATAGTTGTCCTTGTTTGAATACTCAAAACCATATATGTTTGCATGTCAACTGTTGTTTCTATTGTGGGCTCTCCACAAGAATAGAAGGCATGGCCAGCTGGTCACTTGTTATGGCTGTTTCTCACACCTTATTAGGAAGAGTTATTTTAAAGTTGGAGGCTTCAGTTACAGTCAAGTTAAACTTTAAGTTTCATATGTTTAAGTTTTATGGTTAAAGCTGCAGCAAGTTTTGATGTTGGGTTAAGAATAGGTTGGATTAGGAACTGTAGCCTAACAGCTAAGGTAAAAATACAACTCAGAGGAATAAAGTTAAGTCAATACAATGTCATCACAGGTGTGTGTGTGTGTGTGTTTGTGAGTCTGTAGGTGTCACAGGGAAGAGGTGGCTGACAGCTCCCGTGGTTCTTAGCTGTGGCTCCAGCAGCTCCTGTCAGCCTTCTTATCTCTATAGACTGTTGCCACAGACAGGTGTTTCTGTGTGTCTATGTGTGTGTGTGTGTGTGTGTGTGTGTGTGTGTGTGTGTTTGAGTGCAGACGTGTGTATGTATTTACAAGAATGTTGCTGTTGCAGCTTTGTGTGCATGTATAGATAAAGTTGTGTGTAAAAGGACAGACGTGACACTATTTAAAAGTTGTATTTATTGCAGCAGTTACAACTCACGAGTGTGTGCATGTATGACTGTGTGTGTGTGTGTGTGTTTGTGTGTGTTTTACCTTAAGATATCAAGGTAGGAAGTGAGGAAAATTTGTTTAGGATTGAAAGAACCTCATTGATGTTTTTTTTGTGTGTGTGTGTGTGTGTGTGTGAGCGTGCGTTACTTGTATTAACAAGCTGTCTCTGTGTGTTTCTTCCCCGAGGCACCAAGAGTCATAGGATCTTACAGTTTGTCATGCACCCTCTATATATACACAGGGTTTCTTCTGGGCCTTTAAAAGTCTTAAATAGGTTAGAACAGGGGTCTTCAACGTTTTTCAGGCCAAGGACCCCCCAACTGGTGGACAGATGGAGCAGGGACCCCCTACTGTATATATTGTATACAATTGTGTTTTATATTAAACTGGGCCTAGTGCCATGTAGAAGCATAGCTATCCTGTTATTGTGCATTCAATACTAAGCTATTCAAATATTACACAGGTTCATATATTCATGTTTTTAATTTATACATGTGCAAGGTACAGGGTGGCCATGCCACTGCCATTTATAAACACACATCTTGCATACAACACTGAGCTATTAAAGTAATTCACAGATTCATGTTTTTACTTTAAACATACATGTAGAAGAGACAGTGAATCCTCAAGCTATCTGTGGACGGCACACATACTCCCACATTAGTGAGATGTCGGACCCTGATGGGCAGCACACAACTTATCTAACCTTGGACGGATGGAGGTTGTCAGGCAGAGGGTCAAATCAGCCTCACAATATGTTGGATGCATGTTAATGTGAATTTAAAGACATTTCAATTTGTGGGGAAAAAAATTTGTTCGAAAATTAAAAAAAAAAAAAAAAAAATTATAATTAAAAAAAAAAAAATTGTCTTATCAAACAAAGATTTTGCGGCCCCCCTGCAGTACCTTCGCGGAGCCCCTAATATTACACACTAGGTCTCAAATGCATTATGTTATAATTATGTTAAGAAATGTAATGCTACCGATGTTGCACAAGTTTTCTTTTTTAAGAAGAAATGTTTCCATGTGTTAAAGGTAGGTATGTATATGAGCGGCTGAGCTTGGTGTAAATAACTCTCAGGAGTACTTGGAGATTCAGGTAGAAGAGGGGATTTTAATCTTCCCACAAAGTAAGGCCGACAAGGCAGAATTATGAAAGTAAATATAAAATAAAACAAAAGAGCGACAAACAAACACTTCGAAATAAGAAAATAAATAGGCACGATGGCCACACAAATAATTACAATAACAATATACTGTCTAAGCAAACAGTTCTGGGGAGAGTTCTCAGACTCATGTCTTTCTCATAGTAGCTCTCTCAGACTTACGTCCTCCCATGTCCGGCCTCTTGACTCAATGAACAGCCCGGCTTAAATGGACCTAGCCACACCCCGTACAATTGGAACATTCCAATATTACATTATCTACAGGGGTGTCCCAGGTAAAGCCATCTACGTAGCTTCAACAGCTTATACAATAAAACTACATATGGCTGGTAACATAACCAGCAACATATATACACACAATTGTTCCGTGAAGGCATAGCCTACTAATACTAGAACATATTGAAACAAAATTGGAACACCGCGGGTTCACTCCGTCACACCATGTGTTATAGTTCTTTCTTGATGATACACACATTAGCACGCTGTAGTAAAGCAAAAGTGAAGTAGGAACTGATAACAGTTTGTCATTGCTGCTCCCTTCATCTCTATCAGACATTCTCTTATTTATAAATACTTTAAATTGACACACCTTTTCCATTATGTTTAAAACTATTTATTCTAATCAATTTAGTAAATATTGATGATTGGATGTGTTCTGTCCTGGGAGAGGGACCCCTCACATGTGGCTGTCTGTGAAGATTTTATGTTATTTACCCCTGTTAATAGGGTTTCTGGTAGTTTTTCCCTACTCTTGTTAAGGGTTGAGGACAGTGGATGTCTCACCTTCATTTGGATGATTGATTGATTGATTGTCTACCAACTGAGAAGTGATCTCTGTACACTTGGCTTGGCTGTGGGAAAAACAGTAGATACTTACTGTCTCTTCCTGTAGTTAATACAGATAATGTGACATATTGAGGGTTATTCTCTACTTTGCTACTTCACCTTATATTCAATAATGTGGAAATGTGTAATTCTAGGACACTGATGTCCCTTTATCTGTGTCGTTCATGACATGGGTCTTAAATTTAAGTTTATGTATGGGTGTGTGTGTGTGTGTGTGTGTGTGTGCGTGTGTGTGTGTGTTAGGGTTGGACTATTACACAGCTTCTAGTGTCTGATAAATCTTTTGCGCTCACAAACATGGCAGTAGATGGTTAAACCCTCCAGTGGAATAAAATTGACTATTTGAAGCAGCCTCTGAAGAGAAGCAAGAGATTAAAGTGACTGATGTAAATTTTTCATGAATCTCAAATTCACAAGTCCTCACTCACAACTCTCTCTAGTCAGTAAAAGTATTTTTTCCTCCCACCTACCTGTAAAACAACTTTGTGTTTGTTAATTGTGTTGGGGTTTAAAGGGACTAAAATCACACTTTGGCCGATCCTTTCAATCCCATGACACCACTGCAGGCTGAACTGATTTGTCGTTGATGTTTGCAGTGTGTGTCATTATATTTTACTGCTGTGCTAAATGTTATTATGTTTTCTTAAGTTTTTTATGACTGATATTCATCATGTGTTGCCGTTCCACAGTTATTTGTGTTGGTCGGTTGTTTTACCAGATTTTTTATGTTCTTACAGTAACTACTGTTGTTTAACTGCTATGGATTTAGCAGTTCGTGGCCCACTGTTATATTGATGTTAAAGCAGTTAATTTAGCAACCTTTATTATCGGTGTAGTTGTTGCTCTCTGTCTCTACAGTGAGGTGGCAGAATGCGTTCCTACACAGGCTCCCCTCCACCTGCCTGCAGGCCTTTTTCTTATCGACCGTCTCTATTGATTGACTCACACACAGATAAAACCACTGACAGGCTTTAAGTGTCACGTTTGGGACGCTCAGTGGTTTTGTGACGCTTGTAGCACTGAGTGAAATGACTTGTTCGACAGCATTCAACCACACGTGCTGCATGCACATATAGTAGCACTTATGTGGCCCTTACATATAGCACTTTGAGGTTTGGCTTTCTTGAAGCAAATTGTACTTACTTGATTCTTGCTGCTCTGGGTTTGTACCCTCATGGCTGAAGGCACTTATTGTGAGTCGCTTTGGATAAAAGCATCAGCTAAATGAAATTAAAAAAACGGCATATTCTCAAGTTCTCTCACACACACACAGATAAACGTACACTCACACACACACACGCGCACACACACACACACACACACATACGTACTGTGTGTCAAAATCTATAATCATTTCAACAAATACCTTATTTCTTGTTTTCAGTCTGCAGTCAATTGTTTTTCCAGTATTTTGACATAAACCCCTTTAACGCCAATGGCACCTGCCAAGTGGAATCATGGTGATAATTATTATGATCACATGCTGAGATAAACTATTGTCTGTTTGTGTGTCTGTCTGTCCTCACACTATATTTATGGCTCCGGCTGTATTGGTTTTCTCGTTACTATTTCCAACAGACCAGTTCTCTCTCTTCATCACCTCGTTTGTGTTTAATTGTTTCCAACCACCTTCTTTTTCACTCCTCTGCCCTGATTTTCCACCTCCTCAACCGCCAGACAGCATCAGAGAGGAGACAGGTGTGATGGAGGGAGAGGGAGACTGCTGAGAGAGCTGGAGGGATGAAGGGCAGATGCTTCATCCAAAGAGTTGTCCAGGTTGCCTGGCAACTAATAGTGTCACATGTAACCCTACAAATGAGGTTTCTCTTTGGGGTTTACCTCTTTAGATCTGTTTATATTTGTCTTTTTTAAAGTTTTACACAAATGAATCAGCGTATTTGTCAAGTGAAGAGGTTTGTGACTGATAGTGTGTTTGTGTTTGTGTAAATGGGTGTATCCTCAAAGGCTTTGTGACGAGTGTGTCACAAATGTGATGAGGTTGCTGCACTTTTTTTGTCTTCTCCTCTCTGGCTGCACAGTGACCTGCTGACAACCAGTCGTCAAAACACATTAATCCGAACAGATGTCATACCTAGCGATGTGTCAAATGTTTTACTTAAATTACTTTTTGCATGTTGGATACAGCTTATAAGGCCTCAATCTGTGATCAAAATGTAAACAAAACAATTATACCCTAAATTACTAAGCCAAGTAAAAACTGTCCAACATCAACAGATCATATATTTTGTACTTGATTTCGATTTCTCCCTAAAGTGGTGTTGACATTGGCCCCAAAATTAAATTGGTGACCATGCATTGATTAATCCAGTAAATAATTGTCAGATTAATTATAAAGAAAATAGTCATCAGTTGCTGCGCTGCTCCAATCATCTGACAAAAAATTCTCACAAAATTTTTTGTGTTTTATCTCAGCATGTGATCATAATAATTATCACCATGATTCTCCACAACCATCTTTAGTACACACCCACCTTATCAGGTGGTCTATTCAAGCAGAGATACATTTCCCATCATCCCCTTTGCTTGCACCACTGCTGCAGTATTGCTACCAGTTGCTTCAGCCCCTCTCCCTCCCCAGAATCCACCTGTAGGCTCCGACGGGGGGGTTACAAGTATTTGCTCATCACTCCCATCATTCCTGTGTAATCATATGGGGAAGTGATAAGGTTGGAGCCCCAGATGCCAAACACTACAATGTTCTACTGCTGCAATAAACGTTGGAACTTGAGTTTTCTGACTGAACTGTACACTGTGTGATACACTGCTTACCAGACTTACCAGTTATACATTTACATTTTTAATTACATTTGAATTATTCTAATTCGTTAATTGTATATCTAGCCCTGTATATCAGTGGTCCCCATCCCTGTTCCTCAGCTTCTGAAAGTCCTTCTGGTTTTTCATTCTATGCATTTAATTAATTCTAAGACATTCTCACATTTTAATACATTTATTTTCAACCTGGGACTCCAGGCAAATGCACTTAACCACAGCTTGATTACAAAACCAGCAACTTTTACTACTGACGAGAATCTAGAGTGGCACTCAGTAGAGAGCATACCTCCGCCAGGGTCTAACAGTCCACTTAGATTCAATCAAGCAACACCGAAAGCAGTTCCATAAATGTGCAAGATTTTTTCACAAAGATTCATTTAATATTTTTTCTAAACCACCCTATCTCGCAATGTGTGAAAAACTCATGGATGTGCCCCTTTGTCCAGATTTTCTTTCAATGTAATGCTTTTTTCTTGGCCCATGTCCCATCACCCCATCACGTTTCATGAAAATCTGTTTTGCATAATCTTACTGAGTAACAAACCAACCAACAAACTTTAAAAACAAACAGACAGGGGCAAAAACCATGACCAGTGTACTGAGGAGAACTGGAGCTGTTTTAAACGTGACAATACCAGATACTGATTTGATTGAGGCTTTATCTGTTTACTACACTCTGTGTCAAATGATTGATAAATAAAAATGATTCAGGACTTCAATTTTGATATTTTAAGGTATGTTCTTTAACTATAGTGCTTGAAGTTTTTGGGTCTTTCAACTCCATTGATAGGACAGTAATTGGGAAATGGGGAGAGAGAGGTGGGTAGAAACGCAGCAAAGGTCCGGGTTGAAAACCGAACCTGCTTCTGCTGCAGGGACTTAATCCTCTGTTTGCAGGGCGCCCACGCCAGCAGGATTATAAACTTTTTTTAAGGAGTGCCGATATATGGCTTATTGTTGGACACCACTTTTTTCCAGACTGAATTATCTCGACTACTGCATTTTGACCGTCAGTACCCGGGACTTTTAGACCTAGGAACCTTTTTCAAGGAACAAAAAGTTCATGCAGGCTGTGTTTCCACTGGTGTTTCAAAGCTGTGTTATTTCTGAAGACTTAACAACAATGGTGATGCTTTATAAATTTAACATTAAAACACTGACAGTTAACATGGAGGAGATTCAGGCTGTGCTGCTGTTATACTGTGAGCAACAACAGACGATACAGTATGTTAGACTATATGCTGGATTATTATGGATCGTCAGATGAAACTTTCAGTTGCTCCAAGGATTCCCGATCATATATCTGTAAAAATACTGAAAAAAAATTGACCCACTTACACACTGAACTATGATGGTGACCATTGAAAACATTATAGACCCAATCCACAGTCTAGACATCATATTCAGTCTCGATGGGTTTTATAATGGCATTAAACATTGCAGCCTTTGCGGTTGGAGAGTGCCTGTGTTTCTGTGACCTATTGTGTCACATAAAAGTACACATGCACGTAACACAATGGTAACGAGACCAAAAACTGCTCCCGGACAGACACACAATGATTGTCCTTGACCCCAACTTGTCTTTTAGTAGAAACAAGCTCTGCCCTTGGGCCATGTATGCTAAAAAAGAGATGGACATAGACATCCTCACACAAACACCAAAACACACACACACACACACACAAACACACACACACACACACACACACACACACACACACACTGACATGGGTCACTTTTGTGGACATTGCATAGACTTGCATTCATTTCCTGGAGACATATCCTTACCATATCTACTTCTAACCTAACCCTGACATTAACAAACACATAACTTCACTCTGACCTTAAAACATGTCACCTTCAATTAGTTATGTAACAGGGACTTGCTCTCTCTCTCTCTCTCTCTCTCTCTCTCTCTCTCTCTCTCTCTCTCTCTCTCTCTCTCTCTCTCTCCTTTCCCTCTCTTTCTCACACACACACACATACACACACACACACACACACACACACACACACACACACACACACACACACACACACACACATACACACAGGGTCAAATCAAATTTTTCGCAGGTCTTGCAGCAGTGCCTTGAAACAGTTTCGAGAATGGGGCGGAATTCATTTGCATTCAGACAGTATTCTCTCTGTCTGATTGGCTCTTAAAGCAACAGCTCTATTATATGCTAATCAGAAGAAGCCCCCCCACCAACATTTTTCCATCTATGAAACTCTTAAATAAAATAACGCACAAAGCCAAACACTTGTAGCCATACACACACACACACACACACACACACACACATGCATGCGCACACACACACACACACACACATATGCAAATGAAAACACATACACATCAGTTCTCAGTTGATGTATTTTTGTGTGTGTTAGTGTGTGTGTTTATGTGTGTGTGTAAAGCTGTCTGTTTGCAAGATTCTTTTTCATTCTACATTCATCTGTCAGTTTGTCGTCCCCCATTTTCTTCTTTGTGTCTTCAATGAACCCAAATGGTCACCTCTCACACTTGTCCGTTTATGCCTTTAGTCCTTACACACACACAGACACACACGCACACATTCACACACGCACAGGCACACACGTACACAGTCATAATTGCCCAGAGGCACTTCTTCTCTCTGTCTCTCTCATTCCGTCTCATGTTCCGCCTTTAATCTTTTTCTTCTCTCTTTACTTTAAAAAAAAAATGTCCCTTTCAAGTCAACTCAAGCAAAAAATGAACAATTTTTACTGCCAGCAGAGGGTCTAGCAGGCATGTATGTGCTGATTGTACATGCGTTTGCTCATGCATGTCTGCACAAACATACGGGGAATGTACATCCATGTGCACACAGCTGTATAAAAACTGTATAAAGGCATAGAAAAGAATACCACACATGGAATGACAGAAGTCTTTCCTGTGTTTAGTGTCACTGCATTATAGGGCAAGGGTCTCCAGATGTGTGTTTCTGCTCATGTTCCAGTTTTTCATGTAGCTGAAAGGTGAATGTGTGTCATCTTTCCCCCTTTAAGCAGGTTATGTTTTCATTTTGTCTGTCTGTAAGCAGGATTCCACGATAAAATTCTGGACAAAATTTCACAGAACTTGGTGGAAGGATGCGGTATTGATCAGAAAAGAAGCCATTGAATTCTGGTGTGTATACAAATCGATGGGTAGATGCAAAAATGTTGCTTTCTGTGCAGTGTCTCCATCAGAATTCATTCAATCTATGGCAGTAAAGGGGGTTCATGTGCAGTTCTCACATGAGAGCGAGAACTGTATTACATGGCGTTTGCAGGCAAGTGTACAGCTGCTACTGGAACTATTAGGACTGAATGTCTGCGGGAACGGTTAAAACATTATGGACGATAGGTCAAGCATACACAGACCAAATGAACAAGCTAGAGATCTCTTGTGTTGTAAATGAAAAAATCATTCTGTTTATTATGAAATGTATGCACGGCAAATTAGAATAGGGTATAGATAATTCATGGGAAATATGACTTTAACATTAGCCTTGATGGAGGTATGCACTCTCAGAGCACCCCTCTAGTTCTGGTGGTGTATGTGTCCAGGTGCAGCCTCTGTCCCAACATCAAATCCATATGGAGAGATCGTGTATATGTTTGATATTCTAACCTCGGTGTTGTCAGGAGAGTTTAAGTCTTTGATTGCACCTGTTTCAAGTCAACTATGAGAAGGTGCCTCGTGCTGGAGTGGACCGACGTCTGAGCGAGGGCACACTTGCTTTCATCTCTTTTGTCGTTTTCCATCTCTTTTGAAACTATCTGGGCCATAATCAGTGTTTTGCCACTCTCTCTTTGTGTCCACATCAGTGTGTTTATCCCTCCCTTCTTGACTCTGTGTGTCTCTTTCATCCTTCTCTTTTTGCCTTTTCACAAGGATGAGAGTTGTGTGGTGCACCTTCGCCTATTTTCTCTGGAGTGAGATTACGCCGCCTGGTCCCTAACTAGGGAGTCCGGGAAGCTGCTTTGATGTCACCAACAATTTGAAGTCTGTAATGACGAGCTGGATTTATTTCTGATCGGAGGCGGCTCCCTTTGAAACATACAGTAGTTATGTAGCCTCATGTTTGTTGATGGTGTTTGTGCTTCGTATTTTCTGCCTTCTAGGTAATCATACCACTTGTATGCTGTGAATGATGGTCTGTCAGAAACGTTGGGGTTTCTAGGCTATAGTGGGGGGAAGAAACTTGAAGGTTAAACTGGACAGTTGCTTTAGAAATACCTCATGCAGTACTTTTTTTACGAATAGCATCTGTTTATATAACCTTGAAAAGGGAAAACACTGTACAGGCTCCAACTGTTGATTCTGAATTTTTCTATAGATTTTGTAAACTTCTTAAATCCTTTGGAAACCACAGACTGTATATACAGATGAAATCGATATTATAGCTCCACGATAGTGATGTTGTTGGTTACCTGGTGGCTGACTGCAGTATAGGTCATAAACCCTACCCCCTGCATGTTAGTGGATTGGACATGGACCAAACAAAAATGCCAAAGTACTTGTCACATATTTCTCAAAGGTGGTTTCACACTTACTTATATTCAATTGGTATCTTTTAACTAAGCTTGGTTTTACATTTTTTCTTTTGATTTTATAAACACAAGGTGACACATAATGATTGACAGCTGACACTGACTCATGGCTGGTCGGGTGTGTATCAATGCTAATTTGGCTTCCTCCCCCAATCACTACTCTGCGACTCCGGCTCGATATGTGCAAGATGGACGGATCAGGGATACTGTTGTGTAATTTCCGGATTGTGGAAGGACGTGGAGACATGTCGTGCATCTTCATATACAGTCTATGATGGAGACATTTATATAACAGAGAGAGCAAAAACAGACTGCGGGAACGGTTAAAACATTATGGACGATAGGTCAAGCATACACGGACCAAATGAACAAGCTAGAGATCTCTTGTGTTGTAAATGAAAAAATCATTCTGTTTATTATGAAATGTATGCACGGCAAATTAGAATAGGGTATAGATAATTCATGGGAAATATGACTTTAACATTAGCCTTGATGGAGGTATGCACTCTCAGAGCACCCCTCTAGTTCTGGTGGTGCATGTGTCCAGGTGCAGCCTCTGTCCCAACATCAAATCCATATGGAGAGATCGTGTATATGTTTGATATTCTAACCTCGGTGTTGTCAGGAGAGTTTAAGTCTTTGATTGCACCTGTTTCAAGTCAACTATGAGAAGGTGCCTCGTGCTGGAGTGGACCGACGTAACCCTAACCCTAACCCTAACCCTAACCCTAACCCTAACCCTAACCCTAACCCTCTGTGTGAGTGAGATATCCACTTAATTTGTTGACATTTCGGTTAAACACGACGTAAGGTCTATGAAACCTTTGCAGAAATTGGGGTTGACACATTTATCAAGTGTAATCTACAATGAACAGCCAACCCATCAGCGTGCAAATTCAACAACAAATCAATGCAATTGCCAATGCAATGCAATGAACACATTTGCAACTCAGGCTTCAAATTGTTAGTTGTAGCCTTCAACTTCAGTAATCACTCTGCTGCAGAGGGACATAATGTGTCTGATGTATGGGACTGTGAATGATTCATTAATTTCATGATCTCGGATTTTAGATGGTAAAATCAGATTCTCCGTTGTTTGTGTTGAAACTCGAAAATGAGCACAAGCAGACAACATCCCTGTGGACAGAGTGAACATTTCAGAAATGAAGACAGTTAAATGGACGTATTTTATATAATATTAATGAGTAGCAGACAAACATGTTGTGTGTTTACAGACAAGAGTTAACAA
The DNA here is from genome assembly GCF_963576545.1 of Limanda limanda. NCBI lineage: Eukaryota > Metazoa > Chordata > Actinopteri > Pleuronectiformes > Pleuronectidae > Limanda > Limanda limanda. The sequence goes on from NC_083641.1 coordinate 13,188,459, forward strand.
TACTCTCTGTCTCCTACAAATCTTCTTGTTCTCTTGTTCTCTTACTCATTCTTCCGGTTGTTCTTTCTCTTTAACCCTGATCAAGTTGTTTGGAAGCTCTTGGCTCTTTGCTTCCAAAAAGCACAGTCTGTTCTGATAGGACAGCTGGCGAAGGCTTGTAATTGGTCAACAGCTGACAGTGTTTCGGTAATGTCACACCTCTTCCCCAAAAGCTTCCTGATCACATGTAAACCCCTCCGTAACAGTGGTGTTTATCCTGTTCAGTGCTGCCAGATGTACGATTATTAGCGTACTTGTACGATGAATAATGCCAAAATTTGTTTATTTTTTTTACACTTAGTATTATCAATTGTAATCTGGATGGTAAAATATGGATCCCCTCTCTGTTTACCCATCTCTGATCCCGGATATTTATAGGTGTTTTGTTTTTGTTTTTATTGAGAGACTGCGATCTGCCGAAATGATCATTTCAAACTACATATCAGTGAAAAATATCTGGTTTATATGAAAATGCGTTGATCCATTTAAACTGAATGTCACCCAGGTTTTTTGTTTCTTTTGATTTATGGTTGTTCCTTAACCCCTTACCCTAACCCTGACCAAGTCCTAACCCTCCAACAGTCCATTTAATTTGGGTCACAAAGTGAGGACTGTAGGATGCATGCTCAAAAATATCACAAAGATATCTGTACAAGTACACACACTTGAGAATATACTTCGTCATATGCTTTTTCCTGCTTGTCTGCCCATCCTGATACATAATACATTACAACTGAGACCAAGTGGCCTTCCTCCATTCCTTTTCCCTACCTCTCTCTTTCTCTCTCTCCCTCTCCCTCTCTTTGTCCTTCTATCCCACTTTTTCTTCCTCCCCCCTCCTCGTCCTCAGCCACTTCAACTCCCAGCAATGATGCTATTCTCTCATCCTTCCCCTTCAGCTCCTGTCTCTCACCATCGTTCTTGCTATCTCCTGTTATATGTTACTGTATTGTTAGGTCCCAACAGTAATTTATTCATAGCGACACCCTGGCCTCTCCCGAAATGGAAGGACAGATGGTGGACAACAGGGAGCCGACAGGAGATGTGACTTAAAAATAGAGAAATTAAGAAGAGGAATGGGAAAGATGTTGTGGACTTCAGATATTTTTATTTATTTTCAATGATTTATATTTTATTGCATTTTAGACGGACACAGTTATACAAACAAAGCAAGGGGGAGGGATAATGCATATACATAACATGAGCAGAAAACCAAGACAGCTTATGTGGAGTTGTAGCTAAGGTGAGCTTGTGCATGGATGCCTGTACATGTGTGTGTATATGGAAGGAAGCAAAGTCTTCTGTTTATCAATATAGGCTGTAATGTAGAGAATTGGAGTGATACAGCTGTATTCTGCCCGTATTCTGCCAGTATACCCTCTCCACCCAGCCAAGCAGATTCTGACAGTCAGTGACTGATGGTGCACTGGCTGATTTCCATTATTAAACGTGTGATGTCCTATGGTAGCAGTCGGGACCTATTTGATGTGGATGGTATAAATTGTGTCTTTTAAGATGTACAGGTATCTATAGCAGAGATAAATGAGGAGGAGACATCAGGACTTATAACTCTCCGCATCATACATTACTCAGGACACCTGGAGTCATCCTTTACATTGTTTCAAACTGATGTATCTTTTTGTTTTTCTCGAGGTGCACCCTAAGTTGTGAACCTTTCCAAAGAAAGTGGCTGCACAACTGATCAAACCACTGAGCCTCCTCAGATTTGATCTTATGGGATCTGGGCCTGTCTGCAAAATAAATCACATCTATTAGTGAACGCTGTTCGTCCCATGCCCCAGACCACAGCACAGGGGTTTACAAAATTACATTTTTGCTCACATCCCCGCAGCCTGAAACCACTAAGAATAAAATGTCAACCCAACTGTCTGGGAGATGTGAGCTTAGGGAGGATATTCAGGCTCCTCTGTGAGGTATTACCGAATTCATTTTCTTTAGTTCTCACCTCTTATTATCCCACTGTGTGATACTGTGTCTTCTGCTCTGACATTTTAGTCTAAAACCTGACACTGACAGATGTGCAGCTATGTGATATGTTTGTCTCCTTTGTGGCCTTATTGATTAAACTTGTTCCAAATCAGTTTTGTTACTTCACTTGGGTGTTTGCCCTATGTGTGCAGAGTTTGACACAGGAAAACTGTATTTACTTTCTCCTGCTGAAAGCGCAAAGTTCCTTTGTTCACCTTAAATCAGAGTTTAAGACGTGTGCTGTAATGGAAATTTCTCCAGTCTACCTCTTCTGCTGATATACTGACCAAACCATCTTATATGGACTGCATTTATATTGAGCCTTTGTATTCAAAGATACTTCAAAACGCAAACTGGAGGTACTGCCATACAAGCCGCTGTGGTAAACAGGAAAAGAATAATGACTGTTTGTGCTCTGTCGTCCAAGGTTAAAAAATGAACAAACATATAACTCAGGGTTAAGTTCCCCTTTAGTAGAAGCTTGTTTTTCTGTGCTTGGGACATCGATATATATAGATCTTCGTGGCGAGATCACACATGTTGTAAGTAGCTTTATTGTGTTGTTGTTTATGCTCTGTAGAGCTGTGTATTTTCATAGAAAGGCTTGAGGAACGAGGGATGTTGCACAGTAGCTCAGGATAGAAATAATTTCTCAAACATAGCATTAAAGAAATGGGCTATTTTTCTGAAGAAAAAACTCTGATGTGAAAAAAAATAGCAGAAGTGAGAGTTAAGTAATACTGAGGTGTGAATTGTTAGTGGAGGATGTGTTTTTATCTGCGTTTGTAAGTTAGCAGGATTATGCAACGACACAACCGATATCATGACATTTGCGACAGTACATTATTAAAATGTTTGTTTGTTTGATTTCTCAGAGAAATGAAAATAAAAAAGGCGTATTTAGGGGGCTGTTATTTGTGAGCATGTGCCATTTGGGGCAGATCCAAAAATAAAAATCTGGATCTAGAGAATTTTAAATGAGGTTGCGTCAGGGGACTGTTGGGTCTTGGCAGAAGAATGTGCTGCTCTACTGAGTGTTATTCTAGTTGTTTTCTCTGACAAGTCTCTTAATGTGTGCCGTGGCCCTGAGGTGCAAAACACATCATTTGAAAGAACACACCAGCATACAAAAAAATACAACCCTTCAACGTGATAAATCAGAGTATTTCAGACAACACATTCATGAATTAGAAAATACGACAAAAAACCTTATGCATTTAATAAAAACTTCAGTATATCCTTCATTTTGTTTGTAGTTGGTTCACCTCATTGCAGTCATTGTAGCACTCAGTTACCTGTGCTACCTGTTGTCATGGTTACCTGCAGTATTTTACCTCGTGCAAGGATTTACAACATCAAACTTCCTGTGGAGCTGAAGTGACTCAGTGCACAATTTAACCGACACCAGCTGAAAATAGGTCATTTTATATTGTTTCTTAATGGTTGCAATAATACATTAGATGTGATGTGGAAAATGGTGGTGTTTGTAGTAGCTGATGGCTGATGGTGTTAGATAACCATTCCACTATGTTGTATATAACCACCAGTTTGCTCAGTGAGCTGCCAAATTGTTTCCTGGCCGTGTGTGTGTGTGTGTGTGTGTGTGTGTGTGTGTGTGTGTGTGTGTGTGAGAGGATCTTTGCGCGGGCAGCTGTGAGGTGTGTCTTCCATCCGCTTCCCAACAGGAAGGAGGCCCAGAGCCATTAGAGAAGGGAGGAGAGGAACCTAATTGACGAAAACAGGTCGTAAGGGTTGCACACACACACAGTGGTGTCCATATTGAAGCAGTCACCCATCCACCCTATAGTTCAGGCAGGCAGGTGGTTTTACTGTCACGTGTTCCCTGTATATTCCAACCATATACCTTGTGTTCCTGATCGGTCTCATCTCAGAGACAGGCAGTCCTCATAGTCAGTCTAACACTAAATTCTGCATACTGCACAAACACCTCCTGCTGCTTTACTATCTAACTCCCTCCACTTCCCCAGCCGCCTCATCTCAGGTGATTTCTCTGTTTGCATGTTCGTTCGGATGCTGAGTATCGCAGGACAAATGCTCATCTTTGATCTTTAAAACAATCCCACGTTAAGCTCCATTTTATTGCTTTTCTGGTCTTTCAATGTCACGTGGTCTTCTGCAGCAGATGCCATTTTCCAGTTCCACGGATCTTGAATTAAGTAACAGTTAATTATTTCCTCCGCCACAGAGATTATGCTTTGCCCTGAGTTTCTTTCTTTGTAACTTAGCAGGGTTACGCAAAAAACTGATGGATGGATAACCACAGAAAAACGTTCTTTTGTTGATTTCTTAGAGAATAATTTAGGGATTTCGATGGAAATAAGCCATATTTAGTGGCCTCATATCTATGAGTGAACAGAATTTGCTACAGATCCAAATTGAAATCCAGATCTAGTGAATTTATATGTGGTTTGATAGGTATGTCAAGTAAGTGAGATTCTTGATCAATTATATGACAATAATAATATAATATTATAATATTGAATAAATAGATTAATCAATTTCAGTTTTCAAGAAACATTTTGATGGTTTCTGCAGTTCATTGTAGCGAGCTGCTTTTTTTTAATATAGCTTGATACATTATTATTAACAGAAAAGCTTTGGATTAGGAAGGAATTTGTCACATCGGACATTTTCCATTATTTTCTGAGCTGAAGAGGCCAATCCTGACTTTAAACCTGCAGTAATTTAACATGTAACTTAACGTAACCTGCAGTAACCACAACCCTTAAAATTATTTTTTAACAATATAGTGAACTACATGTTAATCAACAGTTTCTTGTTAAACATACAGTGAGGGAGTCCTGGTTACATCCATTGTATTGAAACAGACAATAGAGCTCAACATGAATGTCCAGACTTAAGTGAGTTATATACAGCTGATTAAAATAGGTCTGATATGAATATGTCTCAATCAGCTGGTTGCTGCTTTGCAACTACAGCGCCTCCTAATGGCAGAAGACAGAAGGACAGCGTCTTGAATAGTGCATCAAACTTAGTAATCGGTGAATTTTAATCTCATGAAGGATTTTAGGATTCTGCCGAGTTCCCGATGCCATCACTGATTTATGATGCTCTCTTTTCCTCTCTCTCTATCTCTTCCTCTTCTCTCTTTATTCCCTCAATCCTCCGTCCATATTTCCATGACAGCTATTAATAATGAATGGCTCTGACTGTGTAAATGCCAGTCTCCCTGCACATCAGTGAACTGTCCCTTTTAGAAAGCTAATGTTGACAAATGACTGGGAGCATAAGGCAATTGAACACTATCAACCTCTGAAATGTTTGTGTGTCAGTTTGTGTGTATTTGTGTGTGTGTGTGCGCCTGTGGACGTGTGTATAAAATGTTATTAGCGGGCCCTGCGCACCGCTATTAACCTTCATCGACCTTCATTATATATCAGTCATATCATTCTAGTCGTGTTTCTACAAATGCCATCACATATCACACCGATAATGTCAGCTGCTGTAGTTCCATATACTAATGTTAAAAGGGCAGCACACACACACACTAACACACACACACACACACACACACACACACACACACACAGATACATCCTTGCTGCTGCGGGTCGAGCAGTGAGATAAGAGGAGTAAGCTGCTGCACTCTGCCTAAGGATGAAGGGTCTAATTGGCTGTTAAACTACAGATTTTATGGCCCACGCACACACTAACGGCGCCCCCTGGAAGGTTTCGACTTTTATCATTGTTAATGAATTGTACCGAGTTACAAATATAAAACAAAACCACTCGTTATAATGCCTTTGTGTGTCAGGATCGTGTTTTCTGCTTGAGTTAGAATGTTGGTGTGTGTGCGGGGGGGGGGGGGGGGGGGGGGGGAGTCTACAGGTTGCTGAACTGCTTAATTACCTTGCCATGGAAAATCATGTTGGCACTGTAAGAGGTACAGGATTAAATGTCAGCATATCCGCACGTTTAAAAAGCACGTGTGATAAAGGTGTGTTTGTGTGTGTGTGTGTGTGTGTGTGTGTCTGTGTGTGTGTGTGTATGTGTGTGAGCCGGAGATGCACTCTGTCAATTCCAGTAGCCCTCATCTCACACTAACTCTCCACCTGTCTCTTAGGAAGCCTTCCTCCCTGTTCCATTTGCTTTACTACACCGTGTTTGTCTGTGTGTGTGTGTGTGTGTGTATGTGTGTACGTGTGTGTGTGTGTGTGTGTGTTTGTGTGTGTCTGTGTCAGATCATTGTGAGGGTGTTATCTTCCTGGTTTTATCGTTCTGCAGTTGCTTATTAAACTTGTTTGTTGCCTCCTCCCTCCCTCCACTGATTGTCTCTTCACCTCCTGTTCATTTTTTCGGTTCAGCTCTCTCTCTCTCTCCCCTCGTCATTTTCTTCAGCTCTCCCGGGTGTTCTTTCTCTTTTCCTATATTTCTCTCGTGGTCCTCAACTTTCTTGTTCATCTGCATGTTTCCTCGGCCTCCGTGTCTTTATCTGCCTCTTACCATCCTGCAAGAATTACATCATTTTTCTCCAGTACATCATCATGCACTATGCTTTTAAAATGTTGTAATAACTGCAATGACACAGTTTATTTAATCTGACCAGATTCAAATCGATTTTTACCAAGCATCTGAATTAAAGCATGAAGTGAATGTTCAAATAGGACAAAAATTATAAAAGTTACGTTGTCATAACCTATTCAATACAAGTCTGATCTCAGTTTTCTCCCTTTTTATCAGTTTAATCAGTTCATTAAAAAGGATGATATTTAACTCAAATCATGTACATCTAACATTTAGGATTTATTTTTTCATTCTAAACTCTTCATTGAACTAAACATTAATTTCTCGTAAATTACAGTTTTTATAGTCACTGCTGGATTTCAGTCAGTGATTAGGGGCCCGTTTATTCTGCCTTTACGTACAAGAATCCATGCGTCCGTTAAGTTGGCATGGTTGTTAGGCAATACTCCCACCAGAGGGCAGCGCAGAGGTGAGCGTTGTGGGATATAACAAAATGATCTCATACAGTCCTTCCCTTTCATTGGCTACCGCTCAGCTCGTATTCAGTGTCCTCCCAGCTGTTCTGTTTGTCCCTGTGCCCAGGGGACGGAGTTTCTCACCAACTCGCCAAGTCTCTGCTCAAAAAGATGCCTTGAACTGTTGGCTACACTAGCCCCCCCAAAAATATTGAGTGGTCCTGCTCAGCTTCATCTGTATCCACAAGTGTCCAGAAGACGTGCACATACACCGACAACTTGAAAATGTTTAAACGTATACATTTAGTATTTTATAGTCCAATCTTAAACTTCTCTGCACCTTTTAAAAGCAGCATCACGTGTTGCTTGACCAACATGCTTTTTATCCATCCATCCATTATCTAAGCTGTGTAACCTTTGAGGGTCATTCGGGGCTGCTGGAGCC